>NC_135658.1:6016430-6097843 GCF_964188315.1 Podarcis muralis
CCAGGCCTCTTTCCCTCCCACCTCCTTGCTTCGGCTTCACGTTCCCCGCAGGCGATTCTGGGAATGCTTTCGGCCACTTGTTCAAACCTTCGGATGGCATATAATTTGAGAAACGGGAAAGACCACAGCTGAGAGGTGGACCGTTTGCCTTGCCTGTCGAAAGTCCCAGGCTGGCACTGAGGTGAGATGGTGCAAGCTTGGGTTCCAAAATGCCTCCCCAGACCCCCTTGCTCCTGTGAGCTGGCCCGGGCTGGACGATGTGCTCTGGAAGCCACCACTGTGCCCTCATGGGACACAGCTTCCAGCCATCCCCTCTTGCACTCAGAAAATAGTGTGGGCTTGAGTTAGGCTAGCAGCAGGAGAACAGTAATGCTTTAATGTTACATGTCTAAGATATCCAGAAATTACTGTATTTTTCTGTGTATAAGACACCCCCTACTTTTGGGGACCCCAAATTTAGAAAATGGGCACATGCACTACCTGTGTATAAGACGCCCCCAGATGTTTAACCTTATTTTAAAGTAAAAAACCCTAGTCTTATACACGGAACAATACGGTAATCTTCACCAACATTTGCAAAAGCTGGCATTGGCTCTCCCTGTGATACCATTCTGCCTGCCTTGTCCGCCTGCAAGGTCAGGGCTGTACATAGATGTCACACGCTAGAATATTCACCTTCACCTCTTTGAAGGGCTGTCACATGGAAGATGGACCATCTTGGCTGTGAGTCCTGGAGGACCTGCTCCCTGCCTTGCAGGCCTATTTCTACCTGGCCTGGGAGGCAGGGCCTGGACTGACTCCAGCTACAAAAGCTGAGGCTGCTGAACAGACTCTTGCGCTGGGGTGTTGGTTAGGGGTTTTCGTTGTTTTCTTGTTGATATTAATTTTTTGTATACTGTATTTTTAGATCTTATGATTTATGTGGAAATTGTTCAGTTCGGTTGTGCGCCTTTTGGCGTGGTTTACTTATTAAGACTACTGGTCTAAACCACGGAGCCTAGGGCTTGCCATTCAGAAGGTCGGCAGTTCAGATCCCTGCGACAGGGTGAGCTCTCATTGCTTGGTCCCTGTTCCTGCCCACCTAGCAGTTCGAAAGCACGTCAAAGTGCAAGTAGATAAATAGGTACCACTCCGGCAGGAAGGTAAACGGAGTTTCCGTGCGCTGCTCTGGTTCGCCAGAAGCGGCTTAGTCCTGCTGGCCACATGACCCGGAAGCTGTACGCCGGCTCCCTCAGCCAATAAAGCGAGATGAGCGCCGCAACCCCAGAGTCGTCCGCAACTGGACCTAATGGTCAGGGGTCCCTTTACCTTTTACTTCTGTTATATTTGTAATTACATAAATATTTTTATTTTGTAAGCCGCCTTCAGCATAGCTTTAAGTATTCAAAGGCTGCATACAGTTAAAATGATGGAGATGATGCAAGCTTGTTTTCTGCTGCTGCAGGTGGGAGAACCTGCAAGAAAGGAGATTCTGACTTAGCATTAGGACGAACTTTCTGAGGGCAAGAGCTATTTGACAGTAGAACGGATTACCTCGGGAGCTCATTGACTCTCCTTCCTTGAAGGTTTTTAAACAGAGGTTGGGAGGCCACCTGTCAGTGGTCCTTTATCTGCAATTCCTGCATTGCAGGGTGTTGGAATAGATGACCCCTGAGAGTCCCTTCCAACTATGCAATTATAGGATTACTGGGCTTTCGTTTTTGGGATGAAAACAGTGGAGGACAATGGGCTTATTAGACAGGCCATTTTTAGGAAGCTGGCCCTGTTTTTCTCCCTTGAGATCATTATGCTGCCGGTGTGTGTGTTTAGGGGGTGGGAAGGATCTCATTCTGTAAGTGTTGCAAACCTCGAAGCACCTCCTAAAGAAGTCGAAAGTTTCCCTAAAGCCCCCCGGCTGTTAAACAGTAACATCTGGGCACGGCGGGTGGGGTGTGGGGAGAGGGAGAGAAGTGCTGTTTAACTGGCCTCCGCCGCTGCTGGGGACAGAAGCTTTTGTTGTGGCCAAAAGTTCAAGTTTCCAGCTTCCTCTTCCTCCACCTGTCAGGAGGGCCCGGCTCGCAGGCGCTGAGCACAAACTCAAACATGCCCTTTGGGCTCCCGGAGTCGCTCACCCAGAACTCCCGGGCTCGGAGGCCTGAATAGAAGCCCCATATGTTCAGCGCGGGAAGGGGGTGTGCAGAGAGGGGAGCCAAGTGCCTATGCTGCAATAGGAGATGCCCAAAGCCAAAGGAATCACTGAATCAGATGCCTTCTTTGCTCTGAAGGGGGGGGTGTCATCCTTCTTTCGCTCCCCCCGAAGAACAAATTTATCCTCCCTGAGATGCATCCCTTCTCTCCCCCCCCCATTAGTGGGGTGGTTTTTGTGTCTTCCAAAGGGCCCCTGGCCAGAAAGCCCCCTCTGGAATGTTGGGGGGTTCTCACCATAAACAAGGAGGCATGAATTTGGCAGGCTCCTGAAGCTTGGATAAGGGATTGCAGCAGCGCTTCTGAATACTAGTTGCTGGAGACCCCACAGGAGAGGAGAGTTGCTCTTGTGTTCGAATCCTGCTTGTGGGTTTCACACAGGCATCCGGTTGTCCACTGTGAGAACAGGAGGCTAGGCTAGATGGGCCGTTGGCCTGATCCAGCAAGCTCTTCTTACATTCTTACGAGTTGCACCTTCCCAGTTTAACCTAGTCCAGAGAGGCAGGCAAACCAGCCTCTCTCTTCCATGGATTGCGTGGTAACATTCTCGGGTGGGGGTGTTTGCACTTCCGTCAGATGAGGTTGTCAGTCAGAGGCTAGTGATGATAATAGCATTTACAGAATGCCATAGACTATCCAACTAATTTTGCACAGTGTCCTGTCATAACTATTACAATAGTTTGTGGAATGCTCTCCCCGAGGAGGTTCGTCTGGCGCCATCATTACAGTGGTACCTCTGGTTGCGAACGGGATCCGTTCCGGAGGCCCGTTCGTAACCTGAAAAGAACGCAACCTGCGTGTGCGCAGGTCACAATTCGCCGCTTCTGCGCATGCGTGTGACATCATTTTGCGCATCTGCGCATGCGTGAGCGGCGAAACCCGGAAGTAACCCTTTCTGGTACTTCCGGATCGCCGCGGGACGCAACCTGAAAACACTCAACCAGAAGCAAACGTAACATGAGGTTTGACTGTATACGCCTTTAGGTGCCAGGTGAAAACATTCCTCTTCAAACAGGCCTTTGACTGATGATGAGCCAATACCCTTTTAAATGCTGGCTTCTGGGACTGATGGGAACTGAATGGTTCCCAGGTCTCTCAGCCCTGCTCTCCAGGGCTCACTTTCTAGTCCTGCACATGAAATTCCAAGTTTTCAACTCTTTCTGTAAATTTGCAGTGCTCGTATTTGCGGGACAGGAGACACTGATGAGATTTAATCTTCCACTTTGCAAATTCCTGGCTGAACCTTGTGTTGCTACTCTGTGAAAATGCACCTCTAGGTGTCTGTGGATGAGCAGCTGTTTGGGAGCCATTCAGCCGAGTGCCTCAGGTGTTATTTGGTTAAAATGCGGGTAAACATCCTTAAAGATTGATCAGAGAATTTTATTTAATTAACAATAAAATACCCCTGCTGGTAAATACATTTGGTTGTCTAGGAGCTGAGCAGTGGTCGTCGCTCTATTGATTTGTTGTGATTAAATCAGGCTGGGAATATATTAATGATGATCACGAGTGCCCCGAACATAAAGTTCAGCCATTTCACAAAGCTGCTAAGTTGCTCAGCACCAATGTGCTGATTTTAAAAAATGCCCCTAATTGAAATGTCGATGCAGGCTGTGCTCCTCGATGGCGCTGCGGTCATCCTGCATTCTGACTTTCTCAGTTCATCATTCTAGAGGGCCTTAAGCAACTTGTGTCCTGTTCCCGAACACAGGCTCTTGTCGATGACCGTGATCAGTGATGGTTTTGTGGCCTCATCTTGCTGTGCGCAAGTGGCAAAAGTTGTTGGAAAACAAGCCTCCTAGGGAGAGACTGGCAACTCTCCCAGACTCCCGGCTTGCTTACCGGTGATCTTCCCTGGCTGCAGTCACCGTAAGTCCAGGATAGATCTCAATAGGCGACATTTCCCAGCGTGGAAAATGCACACCCGCTCCCTCCTTGCATACCAGCAAGAAAAGGAGATAGTCAGAAAATCTTCTACATTCTGTTTATTTCTGACTTTACAGCACTACAGAAAAACATGTCCAAACAGTTCAGTGTTCAGCAAGCAAGTGGCAGAGACTTCCTTTACATACGCAACAGGAAGGTCTCATATTACACAGAGAGCAAATTCCGGTGAATCACCCTGTGAACTGACTGTAACATTCATTCCCACAGTCAGCCCCATCATATGATGTAAACACCAAACTGCCAGTTTGCAGCTGCGTTGCTTTCATATCGTAACAAAAGTCACTCTGGAGCACCTCCCATGACCCAGAACAGGCACAGTCCTTATGATGCCCCATCCAGATGCTGTGTTCCAGCTCTCATCAGCCCCAGAGAGCATAGCTAACGGTCAGGTATGATGGAAGTTGTAGCTTAGCAATTTTTGAGGGAATTGGGTTATGTTTCGCCTGGAGAAGAGAAGAGTCAGGTGATATGAGAGCCATCTTTAGATATCTGAAAGGCTGTCACATGGAAGAAGAGGCAAGCTTGTTTTCTGCTGCTCCAGAGGGTAGGACCCAAACAGATTCAAATTATGAGAAAGGAGATTCCGACTAAATACTTGGAAGAACTTTCTGATAACATGAGGTCTTTGACAGTGGAACGGACTACCTCAAAAGTTGGCGGACGCTCCTTCCTTGGAGGTTTTTAAACAGAGGTAGGATGGCCGTCTGTTGGGGATTCTTTGGCTGTGATTCCCTTGGGGTCCCTTCCAACTCTGTGTTTCTTTAATATCTGGAGGGCCACAGATTAACCGCTTCTGCTGTAAGAGCAGTGAGCAATCAGCCAGCCGCTTGTTGGGAATCACTTTGCTGTCACTCATCTTGTCCTTTAAAAAATGGTTGCCTCCTTGGCCTTCTGTGGAACATGCTTACCCTTACTCTTCAAGGCAAACACTGGGCCTTGCCACTTCTGGAGTAGGGTATTTTTTTTTCTTTTCATGGCTCAGCTTTGAGCCTTCAGAGCTTTGATTTCTGCCTTCTGGCTCATGAACTTCCCCTGGTGCTAAGACCGGCTGGGAGGCATCCTGCCCTGCAAGAGCATTGCAAGGTGAGACCTCACAGCTGTGGCAGCTCCTGCTCCCGGGACTCTCTGCTGGAGGCTCCTCTTGCTCTCGGCTTTCAACATCAGGTCGTCATAACACCTTTCCAATTTTAAGGAGGCTTCTGGAGAGAGGGAGCAAAGATGATTGCTGGTCATCTTGGGCTCAATTCGTTTGAGATTTATACCTGGCTTCATTGTGTTTTTGCATTTTGGTTGGATTTTACCCATTAGCTGGTTAGAAGTGCAACTGATAAGCGCAATCGACGTACAATTCAAATAGTTCAAAACACAACAACTGCATCCCTTGGCTTGTCGAGTTTCTACGTTTGCCACTTGTCAGGGCCCAGAGGCAGGCGCTGTGGTCCAGCGGAAGCAGAGTACTGAATCTCGAAGGCAGCAACTGTCAATCTGAAAAGGCAGAGGCAGGAAAAATCATCATCTGGTGCAGGCAAGCTGGCGGTCTGGTTTCCAGCAGGCAGCTGCCTGAGAGAAAGCTGTTTCCAGAGCACCTACTTTGACTGACAGATTGCTCAGACTGAGGAGCCAAACCAGAGGCAAGCTTAAATAAGGCCGGTCTTGCCCCTATTGCCACTCTAGGCACCTGGTCCAGTTGAGCTGATGAGCTGCAGTACCGCACTCTGGCCATTATTTAGGGGGGTGCTGCAGAGTAGGAGGGGTCAGGCCAACAGCTCCCTTTCCCTGAGAGCTGCCCCCCCCCAATTGCCCCAGGAAGGAAGGTCCCTGCATCTTGCTACCAGCCGCCCTGGTTTGAGTCCCCTGGCATCTTCTGCCAAGGGCTCCTTGGTGCATTTGAGCCAGGAAAGGTGTCCTGCTTGCCTACCACCAAGAGGTGGGAAATTGGGGGGAGGAACAGATCAATAAATCCTCAGACTTTTGTCATGCCAAAATTTTGTGAGCTGAGAAGAGAAAAATGAAGGGTTGGCTTCTTTGATGATGTTCAAAGAAGGGAAGAGAGAAAAAGAACCTCTCTGTGAGTGGTTGGACAGGCAATACAGTGGTACCTCGGGTTAAGTACTTAATTCGTTCCGGAGGTCCATTCTTAACCTGAAACTGTTCTTAACCTGAAGCACCACTTTAGCTAATGGGGCCTCCTGCTGCTGCTGCGCCGCCGGAACACGATTTCTGTTCTCATCCTGAAGCAAAGTTCTTAACCCGAGGTACTATTTCTGGGTTAGCGGAGTCTGTAACCTGAAGCGTATGTAACCTGAGGTACCACTGTACTGTCAAGGGATATTCTCTCCCCATTTGATATATTGAAGGCTCCTGATTGTAAGAGTAAGGAAGTAGTTTGTTTTTACAATTTAATCCCTCTGATTTATATATCGCGATGCAATTATTTGGTTTCATTTTGCTTATATCTCTTTTAATGGTAACTAATAGAATAGATGTTGTTTTTAAAAAGCAGAGCGCTTTTGCGTCTGCACATGTGTGTATAAACCTTGAAAGCCTCGTAAACATGAACAATGATATTAAACTCAAGTGCCTCTTCCTGCATTGAGCATTGTTTAAAGTTTTATAGCCAAGGCCGGCCCAAAACATTTTGCTGCCTGAGGCAAAGCAACAAATCTCCCTCCTTCTCCACCTATGTGGAAGTACAACATAGCCATTGTGGCTCGCGGCCACAATGGAGCCTTATATGGCTTTTCATATTCTGAAGCCAAGTTGGTGGTCATCTCTGCGTCGGGGGGGGGGGGGGGGCAAATTCCGCTGCTTAACTCAGTACAGTGGTGCCTCACAAGACGAAATTAATTCGTTCCGCGAGTTTTTCCGTCTTGCGATTTTTCCGTCTTGCAAAGCACGGTTTCGGAAAAGTTTTGGAAAAGCTTCAAAAATCACCAAAGTCTTCAAAAACCTTTAAAAAGGCTACCACACCGCGTGCTATGAATTGGTCCTTGAAGTCAAGTCGCAACTGTATTAATGGTTTTAAGAAAAAGGAAACAAACTTGCAAGACGTTTCCGTCTTGCGAAGCAAGCCCATAGGGAAAATCGTCTTGCGAAGCAACTCAAAAAACCAAAAACCCTTTCGTCTTGCGAGTTTTCCGTCTTGCGAGGCATTCGTCTTGCGAGGTACCACTGTACTGTACAAATAAGTGGATTTTGTCTGTCCTGAATCTTCAAATACTCAGCTCCATTGGACATCCGGGAGATCTAGTATTCTGAGAGAGGGAGGAAAGTGTTTCTCAACACTGTGCATAATTTTATACACTGGATACTTTAGTTGAGATTCCTGCATTGCAGGGGGTTGGACTAGAAGACCCTTGGGGTCCCTTCCAACTCGTAAGAGTCTATGATTCTATTACCTCAACCTCTCACTCGCGTATTTTGTAAACTAAAAACCCCCAAACGCTGCAGCCTTTTGGGGAGTTACTCCATCCCATTGTTCATTATAAGTTCTCTTTTCTGAACCTTTTCCAACTCCACAATCTCCTTTTTGAGGTTGAGCAATCGGAACTGTATGCAATATTCCAAATGTGATCACACGGTAGATTTGCCTGAGGGCATTTTTTGAGGCTCCTCCTTGAGAGGCCAATGGTGCATTCACCTAGCGCTCATACAGAGTCACAAATGCCTCTGGAAAGCACAGCAGTAACAGGAGGGATCAGGGTGAGAGCCAGTGCAGTACAGCCTGAATTAATCCTATAGAACTGTATAGAACAGGCACGTCCAACAGATCTACCGATAGATTACTGGCCGTCTGTAGTAGATCACTGGTAGATCACTGCCTCCCCCCAAAGAAGCTTAACAACTTTGGCTTCCCTAAAGAAAACTCAATATTTTTGCCCTGCACCCTCAGAAATCAAGGCTTTCCTTTCCTCCTCCTTTGACCTGAACCCCTAAAAAGCAGGCCTTCCTCCTTCCTAAAAAAAGCTTCAACAGCTTTGACCTGAACCCCAAAAAGGGGGTGGATCACTGCCAGTTTTTAACACTGAGAGTAGATTGCAGTCTCTTGGGAGTTGGCCACCCCTGGTGTAGAATTACGGGAACAGACCTCTGAGGGGTGAATCTGCCTAGGATTGCCCCGGTGATACGTAGTGTGATGGGGACCAGCAAAGCTAAGGACGGCTTTTGGTCGGGCGGTTGGAGGACCTTTGGAGAGCTTCCAGATGGAGCAGGGGTGTGGGTTTCTGCCGCAGGCGATGCTGCTTTGAGCATGGGCCATGCAGCTGCAAGGCGCTCTTTGGTTACTCCTGTAAACACAGCCCTGTCTGCCCAGTTGACATCCAATCCGGGCCTCCCCCAGGCTGATGGAGCTCGTCACTACAGGTTCATTTCCTCTCTTTTTTTTGGTAGGCAAGGGAAAATCTGTTTGGCTCGAGCACACAGTCCTCTTGGGGTGATGGGCTGCACAGAAGGGTACCATCCCTTGGGAATGGGCAGTCCTCAGAAGACAAATGGCGCAGCGCAGAACTTGCCTTCCTCATTCATCGGGGCAGGCAACCTTTTCCCTTTGAGAGCCACATTCCCTTGTGGGGAGTAGTCTCTTGGGGGTTGCATGCTGCCAGGGGGAGGAGCCCCAGTTGAAGGTGGGTGGGGCCAAAGTTAATTCTGGATTAATTAGTCCAGAATGAAGAAATCCCACCCCACCACCCCAGTTTTCAGGATGGCTGCCTCAAACGAAAATTCCCAGTCCTGGGAAGTAAGCCCCACTGAGTTTGATGGGGTTGCTATCAAATAAATAAGCAGAGCATTGTTTTTTCAGTTCACCAGCCCGATACAGCTACTGTTCAGGGAAGCAAGTGAAAGTAATTCCATCCCGATTTTAGCTTGATATACACATATATGCACACACATGCACAGCAGAAGTCTTTCTATTCTCATTCAGCTGGGAGACAAACTTCTTTTCTCCAAGCCATAGCATACAACTTAGAAAATACAGTGGTGCCCCACAAGACGAATGCCTCGCAAGACGGAAAACCCGCTAGACGAAAGGGTTTTCCGTTTTGGAGGTGCTTCGCAAAATGAATTTCCTATGGGCTTGCTTCGCAAGACGAAAATGTCTTGCGAGTTCCTGCAGGGGTTTTTTTCCTCCCCACCCCCTTTTCCCCAAGCCGCTTATCAGCTGATCCACTAAGCCGCTAAGCCGCTTAACAGCTGATCCACTAAGCTGCTAAGCCGCCTATCAGCTGATCACTAAGCCGCCTATCAGCTGATCCGCTAAGCCGCTTAACAGCTGATCCGCTAAGCTGCTTATCAGCTGATCCGCTAAGCCGCTTATCAGCTGATCCGCTAAGCCCGCTAAGGCGCTAAGCCGCTAATGGGCTTGCTTCGCAAGACGAAAAAACCGCAAGACGAAGAGACTCGCGGAACGGATTCTTTTCGTCTTGCGAGGCACCACTATAGTTTTAAAATAACATCCATTTGTGTCTGTATTGCCTCTTCTAGTTGTTCTGATATTGTGTATATAGAATGAGGGAAAATGCGTTCAGAAGCCAGGAAAGCAAACAAGGAAGAAGGGATTGGGATGGGAGGGAGGGAGGGGTCAGCTACAGGGGTCTGTGGATGGGCAGGTTGTTTCACTGAGTCGTAGATGCTCCATGGCTAACAGATATGCTTCCTCTCCCTCTTTCTCTCTGTTCAGGTTGTTGCAGGAAGGTGCCAGTGTGAATGCCCGGCACAAACTTGGCTGGACAGCTCTGATGGTAGCTGCTATAAACCGAAATTCAAGGTGTGTTATTTATTTATTTATTGTAAGAAAAAGGTGCATATGACACCCACTCATGTAAAACACCAAGGCAGCATACAGCAATATACACAAATGCCATCAAACATACGACACATTAAGCATGGTAGGAAATGATCCTTAAAATGTCTGGCTCATCTTGAAAAAAATCAAGCAATTGAACAAGCCTGAATAGGCTTTAAAAGGGTCTTTAAAAGGGTCTCCCAAGAAACGTCCAAAAGGCAGCAGCGAGGTTGCCTGTTGACTCTGCCGGAAATTTGGTGTGCTGGGTTTCTTTACCGCCTTTCGTACAGGAGGTTCTGAAGGCTATATACCATTTAAAACATTAGAACTGAACATAATGGAAACAACAGATACAAGTAATAAATAGCTACATAATGGAAGGAAGACCTCAGCCTTCACAGGGCTGGTGAAGTACAGTGGTGCCTCGCAAGACGATATTAATCCGTTCCGCGAGTTTTGTCGTCTTGCGATTTTTTTTGTCTTGCGAAGCACGGTGTCGGGAAAGTTTTGGAAAAGCTTCAAAAATCACCAAAGTCTTTAAAAACCTCAAAAAAGGCTACCACACCGCGTTCTATGAGTTGCTCCTCGAAGTCAAGTCGCAACTGTATTAACGGTGTTAAGAAAAAGGAAACAAACTTGCAAGACATTTCCGTCTTGCGAAGCAAGCCTATAGGGAAAATCGTCTTGCGAAGCAGCTCAAAAAACAAAAAACCCTTTCATCTAGCGAGTTTTTTGTCTTGCGAGGCATTCGTCTTGCGAGGTACAACTGTAAACATGTATTGGGTTGTGTCCAAAAGAAGGTGAGCAGAGAGGATAATTGGACCATGATTTTGGCGGGGGGGGGGGGAATGCCACACTCAAGGGGCCAAGCTGGTTTTGGGGAGAAAACCATTGGGCTTCCACTTCCTCCAGAGTGGCCGAAGCGGTCGGTTCAAGTTCTCACCCAGCTGAGAATGCTCTTCTTGTTGCAGAGTGTCCTTCTTTGAGCCGAATGCACAAAACGTCTAGCAGCGGGACATGAATAGAGATGCCCAGTTTGGGGCGTTGTGTGATGTGTACTCCTGCAATGAATGATGGTTTGGGTGTGTCCTTGCCCACCTCCCACCCATTCCATTCTATTGCAGCCCCTTCTCCCCTCTTTCCACTTTTCAGCAGCAGAGTGTCAAAGGGTGCAAAACAGGGCATTGTTAAACTATGGAGGGTGATGGTCGCCAACTTGATTGGCTTTAAAAGAGGATTAGGAAAGTTCACGGAAGAATAAGGCTATCAGTACTTACTATCCATGATACCTATACTCTGCCGTGCAGTATGCCTCCGAATACCAGATGCTGTTGCACTCACGCTCTGCCATTGTCTGGCTCTCTTCTGGCTTCCCAGAAGAGGCAACAGGTCAGCGACTGGGAGAACAGGATGTTGGACTAGATGGGCCTTTGGCCTGACCCAGCAGCCAGGCTCTTACGAAAAGCTTTGCTCCTTTGGGGATTTGTAGGTTGTTACCTGCTCTGCGCAGGATGCGGGGGGCGCTGTGGGTTAAACCACAGAGCCTAGGACTTGCTGATCAGAAGGTCGGCGGTTCGAATCCCCGCGGTTCGAATCCCCGCGACGGGGTGAGCTCCCATTGCTCGGTCCCTGCTCCTGCCAACCTAGCAGTTCGAAAGCACGTCAAAGTGCAAGTAGATAAATAGGTACCACTCCAGCGGGAAGGTAAACAGCGTTTCCGTGCGCTGCTCTGGTTCGCCAGAAGCGGCTTAGTCCTGCTGGCCACGTGACCCAGAAGCTGTACGTCGGCTCCCTTGGCCAGTAAAGCGAGATGAGCGCTGCAACCCCAGAGTCGGTCACGACTGGACCTAATGGTCAGGGGTCCCTTTACAAACTGAATGATGGAACATTAAGGTAGATAAAAGGAAGAACACCAGCATGGATGGCTTTGAAAGAGGGATGGACAAATTCACAGAGGGGGGCGATTCATGGTTGCTAGCCATGATGGCTGTGGTCTGCCTCTACAGTTGGAGGCAGCAGTGCTTCTGAATACCAGTTGCTGGGAGCCACAGGAGGGGAGAGGGCTCTTGTGTTCGAATCCTGCTTGCGGGTTTCCCAATGTGGTATCTGGTTGGCCCTTGTGAGAAGAGGGTGCTGGACTAGATGGGCTCCCCTTGGCCTGATCCAGCAGGCTTGTCTTCTTATGTTCTTGAGGCTTCAGAAATAGGGTGGGTTAGAGATCAGAACCTCATTATTCATAGCATAGGAGCAGGGCAGGCTTCTGCAGGTCCGCCCACGGGGTTCTGTTGCCTTGCTTTTTCCTGCCGATCCTCCTTTGCCTTTGTGTTTCCTGTCCTGCCTTTCTGGGCCGAAGGAGCCTCTCTGCCCTAACATCCCTTTAGGTTCCCAGGACAATCGCCGTGTCTCCTTGTAACCTTTAAAGGCAGCTCTTCAATGCGCTCAGTCTACAACTAAATTCAATTAGTTTTCTTATTTAAAGATGGAGCGAAAGAGGGCGGGGGGAGGAGAGAGAGAGAGAGAGAGAGAGAAATCCAATTTTCGGAAACGTGGGATAGCCAGTTGGAATGGGCTTTGATGTTACAACCTCTCAGGGGCGCTTTACTTAGTCACAAGTTCATAAGCAAAAAAGGCCTAATTATTTGGGAAAACACAGGATTAAACGGGCTCACAAAGGCCGAATATCCGCTCTCGGGCGACGCGATACGAATCCATGTGCCGAGTTCGTGTGTGGTGCAAACTTTGATGTGTGCTATGACAAGCTGAAAGTCGTGACCCCCTCGGGGAGCTCCTTAAGACAGGCCAAGAGGCAGGGGGCGGACCCTGGGGGTCTGTTTGTTTAACTTTGATGTCCGAGCAGCAACGGGCTCCCTTGTTTGTGGGGCTGCGGAGGGGTGGGTTGAGCGCCCCCCTCCGACCTTTGCAGGTGGACAATGGCCAGCGGTGGAGTGTGACGATTGTTGACCATTCCGAGTGGCTGGTGGACCAGAACAGGGTTTCGGGAGAAAGGCTGTTCATGGTACAATAATTGCCCCAGATGGTTCCTCGTCCCAGCCTTTGCCCAGTGTTAAGCCTTTTATCTGCAAGAGTGGCTGAAGCGCCGACTCTGCGCTCGCCTGCCTGCCTGGTGCAGAACCAGTGTGGTTTCTTGGTTAAGGCTTGGCACAAAATGTTTGTGGGAGTGGCAGCTTAATCTAATTTCTTTCTTTCTTTTTATAAGAAAGGTCATTGGGGCCAGCCTCTGAGAATATACAGTGCTACCTTGGGTTAAGTACTTAATTTGTTCCGGAGGTCTGTTCTTAACCTGAAACTGTTTTTAACCTGAAGCACCACTTTAGCTAATGGGGCCTCCCGCTGCCGCCGTGCTGCTGCTGCGCGATTTCTGTTCTCATCCTGAAGCAAAGTTCTTAACCTGAGGTACTATTTCTGGACAAAAAAAATTCCTTCCAGTAGCACCTTAAAGACCAACTAAGTTAGTTCTTGGTATGAGCTTTCGTGTGCATGCACACTTCTTCAGATACACGGAGGTCCCTTAGAGCAAACGGAAGGTGCATCTTGCAAGGAGAGCTCCAAGCCCAGGGAAACCGGGAGACTGAGTGTGTGTATCTGAAGAAGTGTGCATGCACACGAAAGCTCATACCAAGAACTAACTTAGTTGGTCTTTAAGGTGCTACTGGAAGGATTTTTTTTTTTGTTTTGACTATGGCAGACCAACACGGCTACCTATCTGTAACTGGTACTATTTCTGGGTTAGCGGAGTCTGTAACCTGAAGCATATGTAACCCGAGGTACCACTGTAATGAGAAGCTGATGAAGTCAGTGCCATAGTTTCCCCTCTTGCAGTCAGAGGATAATACAATGGTACCTCTGGATGCGAATGGGGTCCATTCCGGAGCCCCGTTTGCATCCTGAAGCGGACGCTACCCACGCATGCGCGGGTCGCGATTCGCCACTTCCACGCATGTGCGTGACGTCATTTTGAGCATCTGCATGAGCGGCGAAACCCAGAAGTAACGTGCTCCGTTACTTTCGGGTCGCCACGGAGCATAACCTGAAAACGCTCAACCTGAAGCACATTTAACCCGAGGTATGACTGTACAGAGGCATTGCCCTGATTCTCAGTCTCCCGGTTTCCCTGGGCTTGGAGCTCTCCTTGCAAGACACACCTTCCGTTTGCTCTAAGGGACCTCCGTTTGAAATGGACATCAAGAGGTTTGCAGCCTGGTCTGTTACATGGTTGTTTTTAATATAAGGCAGCCTTCACCAGCCTGGTGCCCTCCAGGTGTTTGGGCCAGCTGGGCTCAATGGGAGTTGTAGTCCAAAACATTTGGAGGGCACCAGTTTGGTGGCAGCTGCTTCGAGGTGTATGTACGTTAGGGGCAAGCGAGAACTGTTTTGGGAATTCCTGCTCCAAATAGTTTATTCATGCACATCACACGTCCCATCTCTCAGTGGAAGTGCACCGTGGCAGAGGAGTGATCCTCAATTGCTGCAGCTGCTCCAGAGGGCGCAGACCTGTGTGGGAATAGTTGCCTAGGCTCTAGATTGTTGTGCGCAGGTAACCAAAGCTGTGGAAGCGGCTGTAAGCGTAATCTTCAGCAATAAAGAGTTAACCACCAACCGTGTGCATGCCTTTGAATGGGAAGCACCCTTGACACCTTCCCTCCAGAGCAGGAGAAAACAAGCTGGTTCCAGCTTCCATGTGGCAGCCCATAAACCTTTGTAGGTTAGCGGCCATCACTGCCTCTTGTGGGAGTGAGTTCCGTAATTCAACTGTGCACTGTGGGAACAAGGACTTCACCTTTTTCTCCCTCTCTGTGTTGTGCTTGTCACTTGGGGTCCACGTTGACCACCGGCTGCCTTGATCAACCAGATCTGGCTGCTGCTGTCCAGAGGCCCTGGCTCATTCTTCCAGCAAACTCCCCTTCCATCTTTTCAGAGGGTTGGACTAGATGACCCTCAGGGTCCCTCTGCAGCTCTTTGAGTCTATCAGTCCAGCTGTCGCGGCGCAAGCGTCCCTTCCAGCCCTTCCTCCCGATCGCGTCACCCGGCCGCTAACAGCAGAAAGCACTTTTGCCGTCATCGATTTAACTGCCTGGTGAACTTTAGTTAAAGGCTGCCCTCTGGGTCAATGCAGATTTTTATATATGTGCAGATGAGGAGCCTCTGCTGCTAATGCAATTAAGACCTGATCAGCAGATTAAAGGCCTAGTTTGTTGAGGCGATTGAGCACCAGCTCAATCACAAGTTATTGAAACTCACAAGGCTGCCTGCTTCATAATGTATTTAGTGAGCCCCTCTTATGAGGGGTGGGGGGTGGGCTTCACTGCCTGTTTCACACACACACACCATGCAAAAGTCCCAAAGAGGAAACACAGTGACTGTGGGACTCAGGGTAACTTCACACATCACACAACAACACGAGAGAGACCAGGGTGCCCCCTGTTTCCCTTTTTTAAAACCCCACGTCTGCTGTCTCTGTGCCGGGAAGCTGTGGTTTGTTTCCAGGTCCTCGTGGAGCAAGCAAGCGCTCAAAGCCTCGGTTCCTGCAATAGTCACGTGCTGCACCCATCTTTGCAGCCTGTGAGATTTTGTGATACGTGAAACGGGACTTTGGGAAACAGTCACACCTGAAGTTATCAATGCCACTTTTGAAAAGGGGCAGAAACATTATTCACTTAATTGATGCAATAAATCAGCAGGAATTGTGACTGGAGAGTAAAATTTGCATCATTCTTTGGGGTAGCCTATGGAGCTGTTGAAAAGCTGGGACTCTGAAGTTTTGAAGGAATAGCTCTTCTCTGATCTAGCTGGCTATAATTTGGTAGCAGGAGTCTTGCTTTCTTCTTCTTTGTTTAAAATAACTAAATCTCTCTCTCTCTCTCTCTCTCTCTCTCTCTCTCACACACACACACACACACACACACTTGTTTTAATCACTTTGTTGTTGTTACAATCTCATAACCCACCCACCTCCAAGGCCTGTCGAGTCCTGTGATAGGATATAAATACAATAAATGAATAAAAATGACTTTTTAATGGCTATTTTACTTCTCATTCACCTTTGCAAAGGCTAATTTGCTTGAAAGTTGGAGTATGTTTTGTTACCTGCCAATTGGACAGGGCCAATCAATATCTGCAATTGCTCAAATGTCAGGCTGCCTCTGCGAAAGGGAACAGTGGTAATGTGAGCTGCCTGGAGGGGATGGCCTGCCATTTTCTTGGGACATTAGGCTGAAGGGCAATTGTATGTGAAGAAGACCTTTTATAGCCTCTCCATAGATCAGGCTGTTCCTTCCACTTCCTGTTTACAGCAGTCCACATCGAACCAGGCATGGGGCATGTGGCATAGTAGGGGTGAATCCAGGCTGCTGCAAGCGGGGACGCCTCGGTGCCTGCAGTGCTGTAGGTGGCTCAGGCCAGTGAGCCAAGGGGCAATGCCGCAGAGGGAGGGAGCAAAGGCTCATCACCGCACATCCTCTTTCCAGGTGGCCATTCTGGGCTCAGGCAGAATATAGGGACAGCCTCTCTGGAGCAGACCATATCTTGTCTTCATGGGTTCTGCTCTTTGCCCTGTTTTCTCCCCCCCCCCCCCCCCGCTTTGCATATTTGAAAGTGAGCCCCCTTGCCTACCCCAACAATACCTTGCTTAACTCCTTCCCCAGGGAAGTTCAGGAACCAGGCAGAGGGCCTTCTTGGTAGTGGCACCCGCCCTGTGGAACGCCCTCCCACCAGATGTCAAAGAGAAAAACAACTACCAGACTTTTAGAAGACATCTGAAGGCAGCCCTGTTTAGGGAAGCTTTTAATGTTTAACAGATTATTGTATTTTAATATTTTGTTGGAAGCCGCCCAGAGTAGCAATAAATAAATTGTTGTTGTTGTTGTTGCTATTAATTATACACCTTTAGACGCCGGGCAGAAACGTTCCTTTTTAACCAGGCCTTTGGGTGATATGATTTACATCCTATTCCATTTTAAAATGTGTTTTTTTGGGGGGTGGGGGGCTGTTGGGTTGTTGTTTTTATTTTAATTATGTATTTTGTGGGTTTATAACTTGATTTTATTCTGTGAACCGCCCTTAGACCCCCGGGTATAGGATGGTGTATAAATAATAATAATAATAATAATAATAATAATAATAATAATAATAATGTATATACATTCTATAATAGATATATATGTATTATTTTCCAACAGTGTGGTAAAGCTTCTGCTCACGGCCGGAGCTGACCCAAACCTAGGAGATGAGTTCAGCAGCGTTTACGAGACGGCCAAAGAGAAAGGGCTCCACTCCCTGGAAGGTAAAGCAACACGGTTTGTTTGTTTTTCATTTATTAATTTCATAAATAATCTATGCACTGCTTAATTGCAACAAAAACCTCAAAGTGGTTTACAAAAAGATAAAATAAAAAGTCACAACCATGCTTTAAAACATACAAAAGTTAAACTAGATCAACCAGATTAAAAATACCTCAATTTTCTAAGCGTAAATAAACTCAGGACCACCTGCTGAACACTGGTAGACGATTCAGGACAGAAAAAAGAAAGTCCTCCTTCACACAGCACAAAGTTAAACTAAGGAAATCTCTCCCAGAGGAGGCAGCGATGGCTTCTTAACTTGGATGGCCGTGTAAGGGGCTTAGAATAAAGCTATTATTCTCATGGAGAATAAAGCTATCCACAGCCAGTGCCTGCGATGGTTATGCTCTGCCCTCCAGTAAATGCTTCTGAATACCAGTTGCTGGAAACCACAGAAGAAGAGAGGGCTGCTCTTGTTCTCCGGTTCCGCTTGTGGGTTTTCTGTACAGTGGTACCTCGGGTTAAGTACTTAATTCGTTCTGGAGGTCTGTTCTTAACCTGAAACTGTTCTTAACCTGAAGCACCACTTTAGCTAATGGGGACTCCCGCTGCCGCTGTGCCGCCGTAGCCCGATTTCTGTTCTTATCCTGAAGCAAAGTTCTTAACCCGAGGTAATACTTCTGGGTTAGTGGAGTCTGTAACCTGAAGCGTCTGTAACCCGAGGAGGTACCACTGTAATGGGCTTCTGGTTGGCCACTGTGGTGAGAACAGAATGCCGCACAATATGGGCCCTTGGCCTGATCCAGCAGCTTCTTGTTACGTTCTCATTTTGTCTGCCGTGGATTCCTTTACTCTGCAGACCACCGCATCTCTCCAACCGTTGTCAAGGCAACACTCCAACCTCAGGCCCAGCACCTTGAACTCCCAACCAAGTAGGATGCAGAAGAGCACTCTTCAAACATCCTGCCAATTCTGGCATGCAAAGGACTACCCGCCCGGTTCGAAAGGCCACAGGCTGAATGGCTCTGTCAAGGAGGTTCAGTGGTACCTCGCAAGATGAATGCCTCGCAAGACAAAAAACTCGCAAGACGAAAGGGTTTTTTGTTTTTTGAGCTGCTTCACAAGACGATTTTCCCTATGGGCTTGCTTTGCAAGACGGAAACGTCTTGCAAGTTTGTTTCCTTTTTCTTAACACCGTTAATACAGTTGCGACTTGACTTCGAGGAGCAACTCGAAGGTAGCCTTTTTTGAGGTTTTTAAAGCTTTTTGAGGTTTTTGAAGCTTTTCCAAAACTTTCCCGACACCGTGCTTCGCAAGACGGAAAAAATTCCAAGACGACAAAACTCGCGGAACGGATTAATTTCGTCTTGCGAGGCACCACTGTTAACACAATCACTGTGGCTGGTTTTTTGTTTGCTTGCTTTAACCCTAATGTAAAATCTGGATCCTCAACTTGCAAAAAAAGATGGAGAGATAAAACCTTTGCTCTAAGGAAAGGGTGAGCTCCAGATAAGCCCGGGGTTTAAACAAACGACTTTCAGTGCCGGGAGAAATCCATCACCTGATTCTGGAAATGTACCGCCTCCAAGCTACGGGGACCACGAACGGCTTCCCTGGCGAGGGAGTTTCAAAGTTGCTTGGGAACAGCCACCACTGTGAAGGCCCTCTCCTCCATCCCCACTAAGCATCCCTGTGAGGGCAGTGGGACTGAGAAAAGGACCTCCCCTAAAGAACTCAGAACCCAGGCAGGTTCGTATGAGGAAATACGGTCTCCAAGATAGCTGGGACCATAAAACCATAAAACCTTTGTGGTCTCTAATAGTAGGTAAAGACGTCTATTTTACCTACACTTGAGTATATCTTGCACAATGTGGACCTAAAAGATGCTAGATTTCCCTTCCAGCTTACATCTTGCCTGATCTACCTGTGTGATCTGGTCCATACGTCACCTGGGGTCTGCAACTTTCATTTCTTGTGCTGTTCGGACAACTTAAGGTCTTACACATCGCCTCATTTTTCTCTCTGGCAGCAGCAGAACAGAAATTTTGCAAAGGGCTTTGCTGTTCTCCAGCAATGCCATTTCTTTGAATGCTAACCTGAGTTGCCATTTATTTAGGAAAGGCCAGTCAAGGTTAAAAGTCAGGGTCAGCAGATCAAATTTCAGAGCGAAAGGAGAAGAAAGAAGAGTACTTGCAGGCATAGGCAGCAGGCTCCTCTCTAGCACTGAATGCAAAACAACATCTTAAACAAAGGAAAGCATCTTGCTAGACTTTGTTTACATCGAAAATATATCAACTAATGAATTAATTTGGTGGGGAGGGGCTGCATCCTCTCCCTTTCCATCTATAAAACTTTTTGGCTGAGGAGGGGAGGAGTGAGATAGCTGGAGTGGAGGAAAATACAGCCACTCGGAAGGAAGTTGCATTAATTTTGAGGGTGGGGGTTGACATGTTTTATTAAAAAGAATAAATTCAGCTGCATTTTTTTGAGAGCAAGAGAGAGGGAGGGAGAAAGGAGATTGTGCATGCGAGAAAGAAAAACTGCCTTTGTTTTGCAGGGTTATTTTTAACGATTTGCATATTTTGTGTATAATTTTTTTTTTCTTTTCATAAAAGCATCCAAATCGGGGGAGCTGTGCGGCAGGGCCGCCACGCGCAAAATATATTACAGACATTTATATGGATGGCAGGGAGGGGAGATGGAGAGCTGAAAATTTCCAGGCTCCCCCGTGATTGATGGCAGGCGAGGCTCCCCTTGACGCTTTATTGAGTTTCCGATGATTATCTCTCGCGGAGACATTTTTTACGGATGACGGCCGAGCTGTCATGGCGGACCACGGGGGGAAAAGCAGCCCAACAATAATAACGCTTTAATCTTTTTACTGCACTGCTCCCTAGTATCTCAGATTCATCTTCCCTGACACCAGCCACTTGATTATCATGCCCCTCCCTGGATAGTCAAAGGAGACCAGGGAAGCAAACAAACAAACAAACAAATAAGCAAGCATATCTCAACACACACCCCCCTGAAAAAAACACACACCCCTACACAAAGCATGGTCATACAAAAGTCACACCAATTGCTACTTCTGTAGGTGTTGAGGTTTATTAGCAGTGATGCCAGACAGGAGAGAACCCAGCTATTAATTACAATATTTTAGATGTGGCTCCTTTTATAACTTGGGTTTTTTGGAAGGCGGTGGTAGCAAGGTGCCGTAGACAGCGTTTGCTGCTGAGGAGCCGATCTGAGCGCCTGTTCCCTGATCCTGCTAAGCGCTACTCGCCCCAAGAATGGGGAGAGGAGGAAGGGCTCAACTTTGCAGGGATGCCTCCGCTGCAAAGCTCCTGAGCCAATTCCTGAGCTGGCTTAAGTGCCACTGCTCTTCCCAGGAACCCCCTGGGGAAGGAGAGCCAGCCAGAGATCCCTTCACCCTCTGTAGAATTCACTGGCGGTTGGGAGGGGGCACTTGAAGGAGAGTCAGCCCACGGCACTTTCTCTGGTCTAACACCAGCGGCAGCCTTGCACAAGGGATGGAGCCTGGGGAAGAAATCACGGTCCATCCTCCAGATTGTTTTCTTGCTTGAAGAGCATCACAAGGGCCTGGGAGGCGTGGCTTAGTGGTACCTTGCATGGGTTGTGCATGGGAAAGGCAGTAAATCTGGAAACCTTGGGCAGCCACAGCGCTGGGCAGGGTGCTCTGACTTTGCTTAAAACTATTCTGTGCATTGTGTCCTTGTGTCTCTCTGCCCATCTCCCCTGCGCACACCGGGTCCAGGAACCCTAAAGTCTTGAATCAAGCAACAAGAAGCCTTTTGCCCGGGGGATTTTAATAAACCACTTGGGTTCTTTTTATTTCATTCATTCATTCATTTTATTTGTATGCCGCTTTTCCATCAAAAAAAAAAATATCATGCTCAAAGCTGCTTGCAACAAAGAAACGGGGATGCATTTCCTACAAACCCTGCAAAAACAATTTCATAATATCATAGTAAAACAATAACATAGCAACCATAACATAGCATAGCAAATCAATACCATTCCCAAAAAACCCCACATTTTCAGATTCGTTTCTGTAGCCATGAGGACTAACAGCGTTGATATCTGCAGTCTTCCACTCAGCTAACAAAAGCACATTCATTCTGTCAGAAATTTGAAGAGCAACAGCAGAAGTATACCCAAATCTTTTCCTGGAGGAGCAGGCTTATCAGTGGCTATGCCATGGGTAGGCAAACTAAGGCCCGGGGGCCGGATCCGGCCCAATCGCCTTCTCAATCTGGCCCGCAGACGGTCCTGGAATCAGCGTGTTTTTACCTGAGTAGAATGTGCCCTTTTATTTAAAATGCATCTCTGGGTTATTTGTGGGGCATAGGAATTCGTTCATATTTTTTTTTCAAAGTATAGTCTGGCTGCCCACAAGGTCTGAGCGACAGTGGACCGGCCTCCTGCTGAAAAAGTTTGCTGACCCCTGGGCCATGCTCTGTCTCCACAGTTAGAAGCAACAATGCTTCTGGATGCCAGTTGCTGGAAGCCCCAGGAGGGGAGAGGGTTCTTGTGCTCGAATCCTGCTTGCAGGTTTCCCACAGGCATTTGAGAAGCGGGCACTGGGCTAGATGAGCTCCCTTTGGCCTGATTCACCAGGACAATGCTTATGTTCCTCTGATGTCCCCTTCTTTGAGGACCACCTAGCTAGATGTCTCAGCTACTTCTCCTCCATCCGGCAGTGGCCATGATTCATCTTCTCCCCCTGCCACCCCCTTCCCTTTGCAGTTCTGGTCACACGGGAGGACGACTTCAACAACCGCCTGAACAACCGGGCCAGTTTCAAGGGCTGCACAGCTTTGCATTATGCTGTGCTGGCGGACGATTACTCCACGGTCAAGTTGCTTCTGGATGGAGGTAAGGGAAGAGCAGTCGTCACTGGTCATGGGGAGGGCAGGGGAGGCCAGTTGCCTGCTGGAACTTTGGGTGCAGAATCTGATGATAGAGGCAGCATTTTTAGTCATCATAGTTGTTGCACACACACAAAAGAAAGAAAATGGCTCACATTTTCTTTTTCTTTACATATATTCACTACACAGCAGGTATAATAACAGATGCCAAATAAAATAAAAGTAGAAAATAATGTCTGGAAGTAAACATAAAGGAACGATACGATAATATTTATTGTCATTGTCCCATACAGAACAACGAAATTGAAAAATCTACATAAGACATTCAAAACCCAACAAGCCAGCTATCCCAACTTGGTTAGCCCCTTAAAAACTCTGATACCCCATTTTTAAAATACAATATTCTCCCATACAGACTCCTTACAATGCGTTTAAAACCAAAATCGCATTTGGGTAGAAACTGTTTCTCAGGCGGCTAGTCCTAGTCTTTATAACCCTGGACCTTCTTCCAGAAGGCAGAAGCTGAAAGAGATCATTTCCGGGGTGCGCACTATCCTGCGCTATCTCTGCAGCTTCCTTATGGCATCTGGAAGCATAGATTTGATCCAAGGTGGGAAGAGTGCACATATTTCCATACCCAAATCAAAAATAATAAATTAATACCACAAGGTTCCAAGTAACACAATTGGGTTTATATTATCCTGCACCTTATTATTCCAAAAACATTATTTAAAAATTCTCAATAAAGGCATTGTCTTGATGTCTGCCCTCTCAGCCTCTTGCCATGTACATAAGTTTCACCTTGCACACCACGTCCCAGATTTCAGTGGTCTATTCTCACATTTTCAAAATATTTAGTGGGGGCTCTGCTCTCCAGAGCCCCTGCATGGTGCTGCTTCATTGACTCCTCGTCTCGGCCTCTTGTTCAGTAGGGACTTGTGGGTGCTGGAGAAGGCAGGCAGGCCGGCCGACCTCAAGGAGAGGGGCCAGCTTCTGGTGCTCCTCTGAGCCTGGCCCCACGGCATTGGGAGATTTGGAGCTTTGCATGAGGGGCTCTTTTCATGGATGTTTGGGCAACTTGCACGCCATTTTGGGGGGCTCCTTTCACGTGTGTTTGGAGAAGCTTTTAGTCAAACAGAAGCGAGGTGGGCTGGCGCAAGGGTCGCGACCTCCTCTTTGGGGCTTACTTAGTTTAATGTGCTCGAGCCCACATTCTCGAAGCCTAGTTTCCCAGGGAGACTCCCAACCTGTGGCTTCCCTTTGTCCTGAATGTGGACGTCCTCCCGCCCGCCTGCCTCCCTCCTCCCGCCTGCCTCCTCCAGTGCTAGTCCTTACTACAATTATCCCAGCCCCCCAACACACACACCCCCAGTGCATTCTTCGGATTTTGTTCCAACTCCATCGGAGTCTTGATGGTCTTTTAAAAGCTCGCTGCCCTTTGTGAAGACAATGTTGCCATGTGCTGTGCCTTTGACATTCGAGAGCTGGGCGCTTCCTCCGCGCTCGAACGGAACAGGCGCCCTTTGCCCTCTCCTTTACGCTCTTCCCACACCTGCCTTTTTTCCAGAGTGCCCTCTGGTCTGGCCAACACTTCCTCCTCTGCTGGCCACTCTGCCCTCGGGGCCAAAGCCATTAACCACCCAGGCTCCCCGCCTTCCCTTAAACAGCCACCTCGTCCTTTGGTGGGGGTGCAGTCCCTTTCAGCCCCCGCGGCCTGGCGAGAGGCAGCCTCCACCTCACTCCGTCGCCGTGGCCTTTGGCGGCCCCCTCGCTGAATCACTTGACCCTTCCTTGTGGTCAGCCTGTCCGTGCCCAGCAGACCACGAGATGCGAGTCCCCGCTCTCTGTGGGCCGCTTGCGGGCTCCTGACCTGCGCTGACACCACTCAATGGCCTGCGTGGGAGAAGGAGCGCCCGCCTCGCAAGGCACGTTTCAGGCTTCATTCAGCCCGTTCCATACCCAATCGATCCTTGGGTTTTGTGTTCCTTTTATTGGCCCAAAAAGGGGCCCAAAGCAAGCAGCACGCGCAGGTTGGCGGGGGCTTAATAATGCACGCTGCCTTTTGAAAACGGTTGCGGCATATTATTACGGGGCTTAAAACTTTCCTCCACCTTCTTGCTCTGGGGCATTTCGCAGCCAGAGAGCAGCAATCCTTGGCGATGGAAGGTGCAAGAGGAGGAAGAGGGTAGCGTGCCCTGGTTCTATAGGGCTGAGTCCTTCCGCTTCTTCAAAGTCCCTGTCCCTTGATGTAATGAATGGGGCAGACAAAATTAGCAAAGGGGTGGAGCAACTCCCCAGTGAAGAAAGGTTACAGCATTTGATTTGGAACTTTTTCACTGAGAGAAAAGGCGAATAAGAGGGGATGTGATAGAAATTTATACAATTATGCTTGGCATGGCGAGAACAGATAGAGAAAAGTTTTTCTCCCTCTTTCCTAACGTGAGAGAACTTGTGGGCATCTAAGGAAGCTGAATTTTGGAAGATTCGAAACAGGCGCAAGTTAAAGAGCCACAGGAGGCAGTGGTGGCCACCAACCTAGATTGGAAGCAAGGACCACAGAAGGGAATGTGATGGAAGCAGCCCAGAGGACTCCTTTACAGGAGCACAAGCAAACCCCTTTGCATTTGCAACTCATGAGTACAAATGCAGAACTTACAAGGTTGTTAATTTCCAGTCTCCACTTCCAAACAGACCACAGGATTCTGGTTCGGAAGAGGATGTTGCTCTTGTCCCAGTGCAGTTGCAACTCTTCCTCCCACGTTGTGGGTTTGCCCTTAAAACAGAGGAGCATCTGCCAAGGTCCTCTCCACCCACCCAGTCCCTGCTTCCCTGTGCCTAGATCTCTCTCTCCCTTTCTCTCTCACATCCTGCTCATATTTACAAGAGAAGAGATGGCTTTAAAAGAGGATCGGACTAATTCATGGCAGGAAGGGCTGTGAGTGGCTAATTAGACAAATGAATTAGTCTAATTTTGATTAGTCTAAATCCACAGTTGGAGCCAGCCGTGCTTCTGAATACAAGTTGCTGGAAACAGCAGGAGAGGAGAGAGCGGCTCTCATGCGCAAATCCTGCTTGTGGGTTTCCCATTAGGGCATCTAGCTGGCCACTATGAGAATAGGATGCTGGACTAGATGGGCCATTGGCCTGATCCAGCAGGCTATTATGTTTTTACCGTGCCTGGATTCTTTGGTTAAATAGGATAGCCCTCTGCTTCATTGGCTGATTTAGTTTTTCCTCAGAAGGTGAAATACTAATTTCCTCATGTTCCTGATTACCTTAAAACAACTCAGGTGGTAGGTGTGCACCTAGAATTGTGTAATGTGGAATTGGCCCTTGCATTCTCTGCTGCAGACTCGATGCCCTACAGACCTCTGTTTTTTCACAGGCCTCTTAGCAGCGTATTGCCATGAATGGAAAATACCAGTGGCCTTGTCTCACCCCTGGCATTTGTGCAGGGCAAAAGGCAGCAAGGACCATTGTGTGTGGGCTCTTGCCCCAGCGCAGCGCCGTCTCCATCATTCGCATAGCAAAAGACTGTGGTCTGGTCCAGTGATGTAGGTTGGGATGATTGCAATGGTGGTGTCTCATCAAGCAGAGCTATGGAGAGGTCAGATGTGGGCACAGAAGGGAATGTGATGGAAGCAGCCCAGAGGACTCCTTTACAGGAGCACAAACAAACCCCTTTGCATTTGCAACTCATGAGTGCAAATGCAGAACTTACAAGGTTGTTCATTTCCCGTCTCCACTTCCAAACAGACCACAGGATTCTGGTTCGGAAGAGGATGTCGCGCTGGTCCCAGTGCAGTTGCCACTCTTCCTCCCACATTGTGGGTTTGCCCTTAAAATAGAGCATCTGCCAAGGTCCTGCTTCTCTGTGCCTAGATCTCTCTCTCCCTTTCTCTCTCTCATCCTGCTCATATTTACAAGAGAATGTGATAAATTCCGTATTGATTCCTTCTGTTGCACTGTAAATTTTGCAAAAGATGATTAAATAGTGCAATAGAGTCTGCCAGCGCCAGGGCTCAATATGTTGTGGGCCAGCGGTATCGACCCCCCATATCTGAAGGCAGCGAGCTCCAACCCCAGCAGCCCCAGACCAGTAATTAAACTCCGGCGAGACCGGGATGTAAAAGCCAATCTTGTCACGGCGTCGAGGGCTCCAGCGTCCCGACACGGGGAGCGCAATAAGCGCCTGACCAGCAGCAGGTTTATGTCTGTGTCGAAGCTTTTAAGAATAGTTTCCCCACAGGGTGGGGAGCAAATGGAGCCCTCGGAAGTCTTTCTGGGCACAGAGGTTTTCGCACTGACACAACCATTTGTAAGACATTTAATAGCGCCATATAAAGGGAACGGGGCGGGGGAATGTTTGTGTGTGTGTGATAGGAGACAGAAGTCACTGACTCTTTTGCACTTGTTTTTTCCTTGCTGCACACACGGGGCCAAGAAGGTTCACACATTCGTGGCAGCATAGGAGAGGGGGAACCGCATGTCTGAATTCCCCCTCAAAGAAAGAAGTCAGTGGCCCTGGAAAGTTAGGAGGAGGCTCAAGCCGTAACACACCGACTTTCCATGTGCCAGGCTATTTTTGACATTAGAGAGCCACAAGAATGTAAGAAGATCCTGGAGAATCAGGTCAGGTGGATCTTCTCTACAGCATTTGACAGAAGGAGAAGTTATCCATTCATGTTTGGGTATCAGGCATCCTGTTCTCACAGTGGCCGACCAGATGCTTGCAGGAAAGCTACAAGCAGGAGTCGAACACAAGAGCGCGCCCCCTTCCTGTGACTTCTAGCAGCTGGTATTCAGAAACATCCCTCCAACTGTGGAGGCAGAGTAATAGCCTTCAATTGCCCTCTTCTCCATGAATTTGTCTACTTCTCTCTTGAAGCCATCCAGGTTGGTGGCCATCACTGCCTCCTGTGGCAGGGAGTTCCGTAGTTTAACTATGCACTGCATTAATAAGTCCTTTCTTTTATCTGTCCTGAATCTTCCAACATTCAGCTTCCTTGGATCTCCACAAACTCCAGTGCTAGAAGAGAGGGGGGAAACATTCCTCTGTCCAGTTTATTTCTTTAATTGATAACTCAAGGGCATATGAGCAGTCCTGCTGGATCAGGCCAAAGGCCCATCTAGTCCAGCCTCCTGTTCTTACAGTGGCCAACCAGATGCTGCAGTGGTAAAACCGCAAGCAGGATTCGAGCACGAGAGCATTCTCTGGCAAATGGTATTCAGAAGCATTGCTGTCTCAAACTGCAAAGCAGAGCCATTATGACCAGTAGCCATTGATAGCCTCAGGGGACTAATGTAGTCCGGCACCTTGTTCTCCTAGTGGCCAGCCAGCTCTTACAGTCTGTTCCGCTTCTGGCCATTTAAAAGCCAGCTCAGATGAAGAAATCACACAGTACATCCAGAAAACTTTCAGATTCAAGCTTATATGAGGATCTAATGGGAAGGACTTTTACAATTTTGGGCCGCTTTTGAAAACCCTCTCTGAGTACACTCCTACTGCGGGTAATGTGTTGCAGTGATGCTACAGCAGAGAGAGTCTTCTCTGCTCACTGGCCTCCCTTAAACAGCAAGGTAGCATAAGTGACCTCTCCATTCTGAAGGAAATTAGCCCTGAGTGCTCACTGGAAGGACAGATCCTGAAGCTGAGGCTCCAATACTTTGTCCACCTCATGAGAAGAGAAGACTCCCTGGAAAAGACACTGAGGTTGGGAAAGATGGAGGGCACAAGGAGAAGGGGACGACAGAGGACGAGATGGTTGGACAGTGTTCTTGAAGCTACCAGCATGAGTTTGACTAAACTGCGGGAGGCAGTGGAAGACAGGAGTGCCTGGCATGCTCTGGTCCATGGGGTCACGAAGAGTCGGACACGACTAAACGACTAAGCAAAAAGCGTAAGTGAAGTGCTTTGCGCATAAGAACCTAAGAAGAGCCTGCTGGATCAGGCCAGTGGCCCATCAGCATCCTGTTCTCACAGTGGATGGTCAGATGCCGTAGTGAGAAACCCACAAGCAGGATTGAGCACAAGAGCAGCTCTCCCCTCCTGCAGCATGAATTTGCCCAGTCCTCTTTTAAAGCCATCCGGGTTAGTGGCCATCCCTGCCTCCTTGCAAAGGCAAGTTCTGTAGTTTAACTACGCAGTATGTGAAGAAGTCCCTTTCTTTTATCTGTCTCGAACCTTCCAACATTCAGCTTCGTGAGATGTCCCCGAGTTCTAGAGCAATTCTGTGGTGCTATGTAAATCATGGTTGCTGTTACGGAAAGATTCCCTGAGATCTGTGACT
Organism: Podarcis muralis; assembly: GCF_964188315.1. Lineage (NCBI taxonomy): Eukaryota > Metazoa > Chordata > Lepidosauria > Squamata > Lacertidae > Podarcis > Podarcis muralis. Next base: position 6,044,821 of record NC_135658.1, read on the forward strand.
TGTTGCACCTTGGCTTCAGAATGTAAAAGAGCCAGCACAAGGTGGGGGCCCAGAAGAGGAGACCTTGGCCCTTTTGGAGGCGGCTGGAGGGTGCCCAGCACCCCAGGTGTCCCGCCCTTCTGAGCTCAGTTGTATAAATATTCCGGGAAGTGGCTTTCACCTGTCATGCCCAGCTGAGACAGGTGACACTTTGTCGACGGTGGAGGTGATTAGAACCATGAGCTGTTGGCAGAGAGAGCTGGATTTATTGCGGCTGGCGCAGAGCTGCTGCTATCTCCGTTTTTAAAAAGCTACCTGTGAAGTATCTGTGCCGCCCCATATCAGAAGCACGTTTATTTTACTGGAAAAAGGGTGATCATGTTAATTCAATCACGGTGAGGCTCAGGAGGACAGGAGTCTCTTTCTATTACTTTAACTAGCCATGTAGAGCAATAAGGATGTCAGGGCTTGTCAGAGATGATGGCTGATGACACGGCGTCATCCCTTGTACGGCTGTAAAGGCGGCTTCCTCCTGGCAAAGGCTGGACTGGCTGTTTTGGGGCTTGAAGTCAGTCCTGCTGACGGTAGGTGACATTTCATGCACTCACACACTTCCAAAGTCCTACTGTGACTTCCAGAGAAGAAACCTTGCAGCCAGTTTATTCCTTGTAGCTGATGAATACAGTTGCTGCTTTGGATATCTCGCTCACATAGCAATTTTTTTATTGCTCTGCTTTGGATATCTCACTTGTATTGCAATGAAAATGATGGCAAGAGGCTACTTGGGTCGATGGAATAAAGCAGCATTAGTGTGGAGACCCTACGGCTTTAAAGGACCAAGGGGGCAACCACCTATGTGGTGGGTGGACAATCTAAAACTAACAGCTGGTCTTATGTGGGTACAGACCAGAAAGCAATTGAGAGAACTTGGAAGAGGCGTATATCCCCTGTAAAGAGAGAGGAAAGGGAGCAGTTTTATCGTGGAAGGGAAGTGCAACACAGTTCTTTCTAGAATCACAGAGATGGGGTGCTGAAGGCAGCCATCTCGTCCCACCCCTGGCTGCTGCAAGCGGGAGGTTGCTCACCCCGCAGAGCTCCACAGATGCAGGGGCACTGCTTTGAGTCAACAGGGGCTGTTTTGCATAGAGCTGTACGTCCAGATGATGCAAACAGAGTAAAGCAAAGCAACATTCTGCAGGGATCAGCAATCATACGAAAGCTGGTCTGACCTGGGAGACGCTTCCTTCTTTACCCCAGTATTTGACAGTGTTCAAGGCAGTGGATGCTGGAGGAGACTCTTGAGAGTACCATGGACTGCAAGTAGATCAAACCTATCCATTCTGAAGGAAATCAGCCCTGAGTGCTCACTGGAAGGACAGATCCTGAAGCTGAGGCTCCAATACTTTGGCCACCTCATGAGAAGAGAAGACTCCCTGGAAAAGACACTGATGCTGGGAAAGATGGAGGGCACAAGGAGAAGGGGACGACAGAGGACGAGATGGTGGGACAGTGTTCTCGAAGCTACCAGCATGAGTTTGACCAAACTGCGGGAGGCAGTGGAAGACAGGAGGGCCTGGCGTGCTCTGGTCCATGGGGTCACGAAGAGTCGAACACGACTAAATGACTAAACAACAACAACAAGGCAGTGGATGTGTACAAAGCCCCTCCTATCAAACCATGCCACATTTTTGCTACGGAGCAGGACCCCATGCCAAGTGGCACACGGCATCCTCTTCTTCATCCCTCTTGATGACTTTAAAAGAGGAATAGAAAAATTCATATTGCTGGCTGCTATCCATGAGTTGGAGGCAGTGATGCATCTGAATACCAGTTGCTGGAAACCACGGGAGAAGAGAGGAGAGGGTTCTGGACTGGGTGGCTCTGCTTATGGAAGGAGGGAAGGAGCCAGACTCTGAGAGCTGCCCGTTGCTGTGTTTTTTATTTAAACAAGAGTACATTATTGTGAAATTTGTTGTCATTATATTAATTCTTAACAATTGCAATGCCTTTCTGCACTACGGCAGCCAACAGCAAAATTATCAAGTACAAAATCAATACAAATACGACAAGCAAACGAAGGCCAGGAGGAATTAGAACAGTAGGTTGAAAATGGGAGCAGCTATAAACAAAAATCCCACTTTAACAAGCGGCTGCCAACAAAGCTAAGAACCAGACTCCCTTTAAGAACATGCCCCTCCCCAACCCTCCCCCACAATGCGGAGAGATGGGTTTTGAAAGGGATCAGACAGAAACCCAAGGAGGATCGGATCCAGCCATGGGTGGGTCTGTGGGGCTTCCATGTTCAGAGGCAGTATACCTGTGAGTAGCAGGCAAACCAGCTTGGCAGGGGGGGCTGAGGAGTCTTGCCTTTGTGGTGGCCTGTATCCCATGTGCTTCCAGCCGGCCACTGCCTGGGACCGAGGCGGCTGGACTTGCTGGACCTTTGGGCTGACACCTTCTCCCGCATTTGTATGCTGCCTCCTAAGACAGATTGGCGCTCCTCCTGCCGCCCCTCCCAACTTTGTATAGGGGATTTGACAAAGTAGCATCACAGCTGCAACCCCCCCCTGCCCCCCCCGTCAGCCTCTCTCTCTTTTGCACATTTTCCTCAACCCCCCCCCCCCCCTGCCCTGCAGTTATTAACAAGCCAAAGCCATCCGGCAGAGCCGCATACATCCATAATCCCTTCCCTCAGCCCTCCGTATTGACAGTTATCTGGAATCTGAAGGAATTCAAGACAAATGATTAAGAGGATGGACTTAATAAAATTTGAAAAATTGAGACCTGTCAGTCCGCTAAACTTTTTTCAATACCACCGACAGGAACATATTTCCCCAATGAGTGACCTTCTGCAGCTGCTCGGGTCCTGCGCTGCTGGGGTGGCGTTGGGAGCGAGCCGGCCTGCTATTTATCAAATATTATAAGCTGGGGCCTACTAATAATATGAGCCGAGCTGGGGAGGGCAAAGGCAGGCAGGCAGGAGGAGCCTGGGGCGTTGCCCAGGTGTTGGTTCTCTGCCAGAGACAGCGAGTGGGAGGTGACAAATTGCATCCCATATCGGCTCTGGGAGGCTGGTGCCCTCTCAGCAGGCGTGTGCCCTGTGGTGGCACGGAGCGCAGTCCCTGCTCCTTGGGGCCAGCTGCCCCGACTCTGCAGAGGGGCCGAGGTCAGGCCAGGGCTCTGGGGGGGGAAGCCAGTGGCCACCCTCTGCGACGACAGCGATGATGGGTTAGCAAGTGTCTTGACACCCCAGTTATTTATTGAAGCATAATATTTTATTGCCGCCGGTACCGGAGGTGGCCATCGACCGCTTGTGTGAGCCTGGTTCTATCAATTATTGCAGCAATTAGTCAAGTCGTCAAAGCCATTAACAGGGGGATTAGGCCAATATTGGTTAGCCATTATTAATAGATCAACGGGAGGAAATTTAGGGTCTTCCGTGAGGAAGGCAGAGCTGTCCTGGAGGATGCTTCCTTGGAGGGGCCCGAGGAAACTTCCTCCTCCTCTTCCAGAAGAGCGCAAAACTGTTGTGCAAGAGAAAGAATTGTGCGTTAGATGTGGGTCACTGTCTCTTTAAAAGATATTGAGTGCCCAGGGCAGGCCATATATAATCTCACCTGTTCTGATCATACTTTTTATTGGGCGCGACAAGGCTCACAACAGAAATTACTCTGCGATGGATGCTTATGGAGCACATTTTTCATTCTGCAAGCAAATATAGATCCCTATATGCCAGATGTTGGAAATAGCTAATCTCCCTCTCCTGGGTTCGTAGCAACAGATCAGCCAGTGCCAACAACGCTGTGACAAGGCGACAAGCAGAACACTGTTTCCGGGGTTTGGAAATTGCACTGCAGGCACCAGGATTCTACCGCGGAGCTGCCTGTTGCTTCTCTCAAAGCCCATTTGTGTGGTGTGCGCATAGGCAGCTGCCTTAAAGCAGCTCAGAACCTTAGTCCACTGAGGCTGGCATGGTCTTTTCAGGCTGGAGGTCTCTAGCCGAGAGAAGCCCCCCTGCCATCTCTCTTGCTCAAGATCCTTTTAGCTAGAGATTGAACTTCTAACTGCTTGATTCTGAACCTGGGACATGGTGAGCAGAGCAATCTCCCTGCCACTGAGTACAATTTCCACTCACCCCGGGGTCTTAGTGGACACCGTCTCTAAGGAAGAGTTATTTCCCCTTCCCTGCAACCAATTGTTATCTGATGCCCTTCTTCATGTTCCCCTTCCATGGGAGCTCCAGAGGGTGGAGACAAAAGAACGTGCCTTTTCGGTGGTGGCTCCCTGCTTCTGCTGTCTCTGGGGCGGCTCGCCTGCCTGGCAGCAGGCAAAAACATTGCATTTTAACCAGGCCTTTGGCTTTTTACTATAGCCTTTTAGAGTGATCTTTTTCTTTGTAAGTTGCTTTGAGATACTGTGGCCAAAAACAGATAGGTAGCCGTGTTGGTCTGCCATAGTCAAAACAAAACAAAATTCCTTCCAGTAGCACCTTAAAGACCAACTAAGTTAGTTCTTGGTATGAGCTTTCGTGTGCATGCACACTTCTTCAGATACACAGAAGTTTGCACGAGGGCCCTGAACGGAGAGAGCAAAGAGTGGTGAAGGGGCACAGTCACTTTCACCCCTCCTCTTCTTGCCATCTTTCATTGTCATGTTGGATATTAGCAGCCCACAGCAGGGCAGTGTCCCACAGCAGAGGCCATTAAGCAAGAGCACCACGCCTATTTGCGGCCACTCCAGCAGGGCTGTTGGAGTTCTGTCGGCCCTTGGCGGGAGAGCGGAAAGCTTGCTTCTCCAGTGGGGTGTTACATTTGCCCCTGAGTTCTGCAGCTTCCTTTTGCCTAGGCCTCTTGTTCCTGGTGACACATCCCTTTTGCTGTGTCCTTTGACATCCATACGTGTCGCCGCTGGTGGCACATTGTCCCTTTTCCGATCGGAGCAAAGGTTAAAGAGGACCCCGGATAGCTCAGAGGCTGTAAGCTGCCCGTCATCTGACTCCATCCCACATGTTGAGCTCTGTCTTTTCCCTTCCAGGTGCCAACCCCCTGCAGAGAAATGAAATGGGGCACACGGCCGTGGATTACGCACGGGAGGGGGAGGTCATGAAGCTCTTGAAAGCGTCCGCAACAAAGGTGAGGATTCAAAGACTTGGCTCTCATGGGTTTCTCCCTCCCTCCCTCCCTCCCTTTTAGTGCCAAAATCTAGGGGTGGCATAGAAACTGTCCCAGGGTCTTGGCCTCAGAGAGAATGTTGTGAATTCGCTCTGTGCTCAGCCGGGGATCAAATCATATTCAGGGAATGGTTTCTGCTGTTAATAAATCCCACCGAAGCATTTCAGGTCACCTCCTATGTATGCCTGCCTTCCTGTTCCACCTTTCGGAGAGGTGGGCAGCAAATAAAGGGGTCCGTTGCCCTGCTGTGCCAATTTTCTGAAATTTGGGGGGTGGATTCAGGGGCAACGCAAGTAGATGCTGTGCCCGCGCATGCAATTTGAATGCGACCATGGCTCTTGGGACAAAGGTTCCGGGATCCGATGGTGCTGCTTTGGACGCCAACAGCTCCCCTGTTGCTTCTGCAAGAGGCTGGATGTGAATGGGAAGGGTGGCAAACAACCGTGCTTGGTGCCACCTTGCTGGCAGTGCGTCCTGTTGTGCTGCCCTCAGCAGAGAGATGGGGTAGAAAATAACTAAACTTCATTATGCCAACACTCCTCCTGTTGGTAAGTGCTACAGGTGAAGAGGGGAATAAACATAAGAATAGCCTGCTGGATCAGGGCCAGTGGCCCCTTCTAGCCCATACCACAGCCAGATGCCTGTGGGAAACCCACAAGCAGGATTTGAACACAAGAGCAACTCTCGCCTCCTGTGATTTCTAGCAACTGGGATTCAGAAGAATCTCTGCCTCCAACTGCAGAGACAGAACATAGCCATCCGTCATGGCTGGTAGCCATCAAGAGCCCTCCTCCATGACTTTGTCTAGTGGTCTAGCTTGGTGGCCATCACTGCCTCCTGCAGCAGAGAGTCCCACAGTTTAAGTGCAACGTGAAGAAGGACTTCCTTCTATCTGAATCTTCCAACAAGAGGAGGGCCTTTGTGCCATTGCATAAAGGAATGGCACTTGTCTCCATGCATCTCAGGGGGCTTCAGAAGGATGAGGAATTGGATGGGTCACAGCAGTCCTGCGCCTGGTCTTCCGCAGCCCTCTGGAAATTGGGCCCCCAGACAGTAGCTTCCCTTTTATTCCCTCCTCTTCTTCCTGTCCTCACCCTGCTACCAAGAGTCAGGCCCCTCTGTCGCTGTGCCCCATTCCCAGCCCAAATGTCTATGGGCAGGCTCTTGCTGTCGCCTTCTTCTTCTTTGGCGATCCCTCGTAGCCGAGTAAGATTGTCTTCCATAAACACAGGTTTTAACCGTGAGTCCGTAAGTGACTGTGGAGGCCAATTCTGGATCCCCACGTCCTTCCACAGTGGGGACATAGGTTTCCGGGTGGGAGTTGATCACAGTGAGGGTTCACCAAACGTGTCACCACAACCATAGGGGCTCTTTCGCTTCCAGCAACGGTCACTCGCTCCGATGTTAATATGCTTTTGCACCACACAAGGTGGCAGCTTCCAGGGCTAGGGAAGAGGAGCTTGTCCATGCGAGTTCTGCCAAGCGTGTGGCAACCCACCCCCTCGCAAGAGATGGATGCTGTTGGGAATGAGCTGTTGCTGGAGGGAAGCCGTTTGAAATTTTTATAAAGGAAATGTCAGGAGTTGCATGCTTAAATCTCAGCAAGGAGAAGGGAGAGAGAGAGTATCATGCTAACTTTAATGGCTCTCTGGAGCCTTCCTCCATGAGGCAGAGCTGCCCTTTAACTAACTTTTTCTCCACAAAGCCTTTGGATGAGGAGGGGGAGACGCACAGATCTGCGCAGAGATGGGTCTTGCTGAAGGAGGCGGCAGCGGGTGCATAAAAATCCCGTGCTCTTTGGGGCTGCTTGGTGATGAATGTGCAGCTGAGGGGGATGTGGTGGCAGAGGGGTTGCCAGTCCTGCTTCCCAGCCCCGCCGAGAGTCTTTGAGAATTTATTGCTCATTTTGATCACTGCTGCGGAATGAATTGGTGGCACTATTAACGGGACAGACGCATCCCATCGATTTTATTTACATATGCTGGTGACAAGAGCAACAAGGAGTCTTCCTATGTGAAATCAATTTGTTTTTAGGGAAAAGTCTCCTGATCCAAATGGCCTGCTTCTCGTGAATCAGAGCCACCAGGTCAAGGCTGGAGTGGGTCAGCTAGCAGTTAGGTTGGCTGTTGGGCCTTCCTCCACCCTCTCTTCCAGTTTCCACCACCAGCTGGAAGCCGTTAGCAAGCCTGTCATGGGTGCTCAGTGGGCGCACCCCACTGGCGCACTCCCCATTGCAAAAGTAGGTTCCCAAACACTTTTGCGAAAAGGCTTCCCTCCTAATCGCCAAAGCCTCTTCTCTCTGCAAATCTTCCCGTAATTGGAGCTGTGACTGGGAGGGGTGCCAACGTCTTTAATGAGCAATAAAAGAACACAATTGCCTGGCTCTAAGAAGGATCCCGCTGTTGACATCTCAAGGTGAGGCCTCCTGGCAGAACACATGGAGCATATCTCCAGTTGTAATACTTGGCCTGGCACTCTGGTAAACTCAGGAGTTTGATGCGACAGGTTGGTCCCACCTGTTGCACAGTGCAAGGAAGCTGTCTTATGTCTGCTTCCTTGGAAGGTTCAGGATGGAGAAAAGAACTTCACACAGCGCACAATTAGACTATGGAACTCACTCCCACTGGGGCCAGTGATGGCCACCAACTTGGATGCCTTTAAAAGAAGCTTAGGCAGAATCATGGAGGAGGAGGAGAGGGCTACCTGTGGCTATTACCCATACTGGCTATGCTCTGCCTCTACAGCTGGAGGTAGCTTCTGAATGTTTGGGTCCTGCTGGCAGGGGGCAAATGGTTGGCCACTGTGAGCAGGTGGCCCCTGCTCTAAATTTGTGGCCGCTTTGCAGTGGCCTGTGTTATTGTTCTGATGTGTGTGTGTGTAAAATATGTACATGCATATAATATTTCTTACTTCAGACGTTTTTACACCACTTAGCTACATCTCTTACTTACTACATGAAACAAGCCACATAAAATGAAACAATAAAACCATACAATTCTTTATCATAATACTGAACCCTTCCTAAAAATGCTTGCTGGAACAAGAACATCTTCGTCTTGCTGAAGTTCAGCAAAGAAGGTGCATTTCTAATCTCAGTTGAGAGGGAGTTCCACAGGTCTGGACCCAGGACACTGGTTAAGAGCTGTGCCCACGGGGGACAACTCCCCACAAGATCTCAGTGATTAGGCCGGGATATAATACAATATGCCTGTTGTCTTTGTCCATGGAGTTTTCTTGGCAAGGATACTGGAGTGGCTTGCCGGTTCCTCCTCCAGGTGGATCACGTTTGGTCAAAACTCTCCACTATGACCTGTTCATCTTGTGTGCCCTGCTCGGCATAGTTCATAGCTTCTCTGAGTTCTTCAAGCCCCTTCGCCACGGCAAGGCAGTGATCCATGAAGGGGATCCATGAAGCAGTGATCCATGAAGGCTGTCCAACGAGGCCTTACAAATAGCAGAGGAGAGAAGGCAAGCAAAATGCGAGGGAGATTGTGAAAGATACAGGAAATTGAATGCAGATTTCCAAAGAACAGCAAGGAGAGACAAGAAGGCCTTCTTAAACGAGCAATGCAAACAAATAGAGGAAAACAACAGAATGGGAAGAACCAGAGATCTGTTCAAGAAAATTGGAGATATGAAAGGAACATTTCGTACAAAGATTACCATAATAAAAGACAAAAGTGGAAAGGACCTAACAGAAGCAGAAGACATCAAGAAGAGGTGGCAAGAATACACAGAGGAACTATACCAGAAAGAAATGGATGCCTCGTACACCCTAGGTAGTGTGGTTGCTAACCCTGAGCCAGACATCCTGGAAAGTGAAGTCAAATGGGCCTTAGAAAGCACTGCAAATAACAAGGCCAGTGGAAGTGATGGTATTCCAGCTGAACTATTTAAAATTTTAAAAGATTATGCTGTTAAGGTGCTACACTCAATATGCCAGCAAATTTGGAAAACTCAGCAGTGGCCAGAAGATTGGAGAAGATCAGTCTACATCCCAATCCCAAAGAAGGGCAGTGCCAAAGAATGCTCCAACTACCGCACAATTGCACTCATTTCACACGCTAGCAAGGTTATGCTTAAAATTCTACAAGGAAGGCTCAAGCAGTATGTGGATCGAGAACTCCCAGAAGTGCAAGCTGGATTTAGAAGAGGCAGAGGAACCAGAGACCAAATTGCAAACATGCGCTGGATTATGGAGAAAGCTAGAGAGTTCCAGAAAGACATATACTTCTGCTTCATTGACTATGCAAAAGCCTTTGACTGTGTCGACCACAGCAAACTATGGCAAGTTCTTAAAGAAATGGGAGTGCCTGATCACCTCATCTGTCTCCTGAGAAATCTCTATGTGGGACAAGAAGCTACAGTTAGAACTGGATATGGAACAACTGATTGGTTCAAAATTGGGAAAGGAGTACGACAAGGCTGTATTTTGTCTCCCTGCTTATTTAATTTATATGCAGAATACATCATGCGAAAGGCTGGGCTGGATGAATCCCAAGCTGGAATTAAGATTGCCGGAAGAAATATCAACAACCTCAGATATGCAGATGACACAACCTTGATGGCAGAAAGTGAGGAGGAATTAAAGAACCTTTTAATGAGGGTGAAAGAGGAGAGCGCAAAATATGGTCTGAAGCTCAACATCAAAAAAACGAAGATCATGGCCACTGGTCCCATCACCTCCTGGCAAATAGAAGGGGAAGAAATGGAGGCAGTGAGAGATTTTACTTACTTGGGTGCCATGATCACTGCAGATGGTGACAGCAGCCACGAAATTAAAAGACGCCTGCTTCTTGGGAGAAGGGCAATGACAGGCCTAGACAGCATCTTGAGAAGTAGAGATGTCACCTTGCCAACAAAGGTCCGTATAGTTAAAGCCATGGTCTTCCCAGTAGTGATGTATGGAAGTGAGAGCTGGACCATAAAGAAGGCTGATCGCCGAAGAATTGATGCTTTTGAATTATGGTGCTGGAGAAGACTCTTGAGAGTCCCATGGACGGCAAGAAGATCAAATGCATCCATTCTTAAGGAAATCAGACCTGAGTGCTCACTGGAAGGACAGATCGTGAAGCTGAGGCTCCAGTACTTTGGCCACCTCATGAGAAGAGAAGACTCCCTGGAGAAGACACTGATGCTGGGAAAGATGGAGGGCACAAGGAGAAGGGGGCGACAGAGGACGAGATGGTTGGATAGCGTTTTTGAGGTTACCAGCATGAGTTTGACCAAACTGCGGGAGGTAGTGGAGGACAGAGGTGCCTGGCGTGCTCTGGTCCATGGGGTCACGAAGAGTCGGACACGACTAAACGACTAAACAACAACAACATAATACAATACTTTATTGTCTACTGTGGTCCACTTTGTGCACCTTGAATGGAAAAGAGGCATTTACATTTAAAGAAATTAAATACAGTGGTACCTCTAGTTTCAAACTTAATTCATTCCAGAGATCCATTCTTAACCTGAAACTGTTCTTAACCAGAGGTGTACTTCACTAATGGGGCCTCTTGTTGCCGCTGCGCCACTGGCACATGATTTCTGTTCTCATCCTGGGGCAAAGTTCTCAACTCGAGGTAATTCTTCCAGGTTAGCGGAGTTTGTAACCTGAAGCGTTTGTAACCTGAGGTGTTTGTAACTCGAGGTACCACTGTAATAGCCCATGCCTATGCAAATTTACTTACAGGTAGGGCACACTGGAGCTTACGCCCATGTAAATGTGCCTAGGATTTCAGCCAAAGTTGGGTGTTCTGGCTGCAACTGCAATGTCACATAGCAGTGCGTTCCACAGGTTGTTTGCGCATTTTGCAGAGACACTCGCCCTGGCTAGACTGTTGGTTTCAGCATCTAACTCTTGAGTCTCTGCATTTTGAGAAGAGCCCTGTTCCTAGAGGATGTAAATTAAACACACACAAAAAAGAATCTCACTTCAGCAGGCAGATGGAAAAGAAAGGCTGAAGAAAAGAAGGCCTTGCTGAGGCAGCCCTTTCTGGGGTTTTGCCCACTCTTGAGCTTTTGTGTAGCTCCCTCCCCCTCCCCCCCCCCCCCCCCCGCCTTTCCTCTGGCCCGTCAGTCACATCCGATAACATATATATTATGGCAGAGCTGCTCTTATGCATTATTTTCTTTTCAAAATGTAAAGAAAGAAAAGGCAGGAGGAAAAAAATTGGCCTATATATTTGGAGAGACATAGATGTATAGATGGGGCCGGAGTAGTTTGAGGCTGGTGATATATGCGGAGCCTGAGGGAGCGACACCATTGGCGCTCTGGATTCAATCCAGCAAGTGCCGTCCCACTGGGATCCGCAAGGAAGTTATTGCTCCATTTTGAAGCATCAGGACTGATGGGGTGTCTCGGTTACAGGGTAGACAGATAACAGCAGCCAAAATTGGATTGGTTGCTATTTATTTTTTTTAACTTCTGTCAAGGTCACTACCGTAACAGGAAAACACCAGAAAAGCCGGCCGGTGGACTGCGCTGCCGGTTTCTCAAGCGGCGGCTTCTGCTGCCGCTTTTGCGACAAGAGCCGGTGTGGGCTGTGTGGCTGAGTAGGGGGATCAGACCACGGAGGGTGGTCCAGCTGGTCCAGCGTTCTCTCCCCACCCACCCACAATGGCCAGCGTGACAGTGACAGCCCTCTGCTGTTGCTTCTCCTTGGCACCTTGTCTTAGAATCCGAGAATCGTTGAGTTGGAAGGGACCCCAAGGGCCATCTAGTCCAACCCCCTGCAATGCAGGAATTGCGGCAGATTCTTCCAATGGCCCTCGAGGTTTTCAGACCTACACCCTTGTGCAAATTAATTGAAACAAAGCCTGTTTTCTGTCTTACTCGTAATCCTGTAATCAAAACAAACACGAAAAGTCATTATGGTGTCGGAAGCCTGCAGCCAACAGAAGGAATGATGCACTCGCCACAATATATTGAGGTTCTACGAAAGAGAGTTATTCCAGAGCTGGAAAAGAGGTATCTTGACAGTACTGGGATATTGCAGCAGGACCTAGCCCCCTCTCCCACAGCGAAAGTGGTGAAGGAATTCAGGACAGAGCAGCAAATACAGGTATTTGATTGGCCAGGGAATTCCCCGGACGTAAATCCCATTGAGAATTTGTGGGCTATATGCAAGTGTCGCCTCCGTGCTGCAGACTGTACGACTATGGAGAAGCTTATTCAGGCACTGATTCAAGTGTGGTACAGGGATCCGAAAATCAACAGTGACTGCTCGAAACTATTAAACTCCATGCCAAACCGTGTTCAAATGCTGCTTAAAAATAGCGGAGGTCATATCCGTTACTAATGTACGTATATGTGAGTTTTGCACATGTATATGTGAGTTTTGCACAATAAACTACATTGTTTCAATTAATTTGCACAAGGGTGTAGGGCCCATCTTTAACTGAAGCATGCACTTGGGGACCCACTTCTTTATTTTATTTTTAACCGCATACTTGTACAGTGGTGCCTCGCAAGACGAAAAGAATCCGTTCCACGAGTCTCTTCGTCTTGCGGTTTTTTCATCTTGCGAAGCAAGCCCATTAGCGGATTAGCGCTATTAGCGGCCTTAGCGGATCAGCTGATAAGCGGCTTAGCGGCTTGGGAAAAAGGGGGGGGGGGGAGGAAAAAAACCCTGCAGGAACTCTCAAGACATTTTCGTCTTGCGAAGCAAGCCCATGGGAAATTCGTTTTGCGAAGCACCTCCAAAACGGAAAACCCTTTCGTCTAGTGGGTTTTCCGTCTTGCGAGGCATTCGTCTTGCGGGGCACCACTGTATCTTAGATCAGTCGCCTCTCACCCTCCAGCTGAAGGCAAATGCTTTATTTTGAGAAATGCCACTTCATTTCCCACGCATCTGAAGCTGAGGAGCCTTCCCTTCCCCCTTCCATAAATCTCAAGAGATGCTGCTGGAGAGAGAGCGTAGCCACCCAGTTTGGGTAAAGGTAAAGGGACCCCTGACCATTAGGTCCAGTCGCGGACGACTCGGGGGTTGCGGCACTCATCTCACTTTAGTGGCCGAGGGAGCCGACATTTGTCTACAGACAGCTTCCGGGTCATGTGGCCAGCATGACTAAGCCGCTTCGGGCGAACCAGAGCAGCGCACGGACACGCCGTTTACCTTCCTGCCAGAGTGGTACCTATTTACCTACTTGCACTTTGACGTGCTTTCGAACTGCTAGGTTGGCAGGAGCAGGGACCGAGCAACGGGAGCTCACTCCATCGCAGGGATTCGAACCGCCTACCTTCTGATCGGCAAGCCCTAGGCTCTGTCGTTTAACCCACAGCGTATTAGTGGGCTAAATCTCTTAATTTGAGGATCATCAATGCAAGGCTGTGTAGTAGGGAAAGGTCAACTTACTCCCTGCTCACCAGCTTCTTCCCAGTGCCCCCCCCAAAAGAGCCAGTGTACCCCTAGGTCTCTCTCTGGCACATAGAGAAGCTGCTCTAGAAGAGAGGTCCCCGGTTCCCTTCTCTTGCGTACTGGTTTTTAACCCCAGAACCCAGTGATGGCACCAGGTTGGATAGCTTTAAAAGTGAGAGCTGTTTGACAGTGGAACGGACTCCCATGGAAAGGAGTGGATTCTCCTTCCTTGGAGAAGCAGAGGCTGGATGGCCATCCATCATGGACACACGTAGGGTAGGGCATTTTCAGCCACCCCAGGCTTTCTCTGTCTCTCTTTTCCTTCCCCTCCCTCCTGGTTTTCCGCTGCACTTTAAAATGCTCCCTCTTTTTTGGAGGGTCTGCGGTGATTAAGCTTTTTTTAATTAAGTTCCCACTGGTTCATTTTTGTGACCTTTCTCTGCTGCCATGGATGCAATTCTGATTATTTTCCTTGCGTATTCATTTTACATGTGCGTCTGACTCATGGTTCCTAAAAGCATTGGACATTCGGTGGGTTATAAATGTCTTAAAATGGATAAACACGTTCTTCCTATACCCAGCTAACCTCACGGCAGGTGATAGAGAAGCTTGTCACATGGACATCCTTACAGCATGGATGTTGGGGTATCTTTTTAAGAGAGCAACTTCTTTTCCTTTCCGCAGTTCCAGGAAGAGCAGCGCAAGAGGGAAATAGAGGAACGGCGAAGGTTCCCGCTGGAGCAGAGACTCCGGGAACATATCATTGGCCAGGAGAGCGCCATAGCAACTGTTGGAGCTGGTAAGATCTGGGGCTCTGATTTGATTAGCCTTCTGCTCTGCAAATCCTGCAGAGAAGCTGGAAGGGAGTTAGTTAGTGTGTGTGCACCCACACGTGTGTGTCACATAAATGCTATGCTATAATTTTATTTAGAAAGTGTGTGCGCACAAAACAGTCAAGAATACCTTAAGCTGCAAAGCCGAGAATTCCAGCTTTTAAAAACTTTTATTCTTGTTTGTGGAGAGTCGCTTTTGTAATTGCTGGGTTTTTTTCTTTGCCTGAGATGAAAATACAAGGGATTTTGTCACCAGTGAAGGTCTGGGCACTATTGTGTGTTGCAGCTGCCTACAGCTGTAGCACATAGCCCTGCAATTTGGCATCTGGCGCAGAATTCTGACTCCTGAAAATGTCAGAATTCATATCTGTAAAGAAAAATGGATTTTAGTTCCTAGGATTGCAGGAATAAGCTTGGGAAGTATGTTCCTCGTGAAATCATAGGTGCCACGGGAAGGACAGAGAACCAGGGGCTTCAGTTCCATTGGTCTGCAAAAGTGGACCAGATAAGAGGAATGAAACAAAAGATGGAGCCATAGCGTGGTGGTGGCCATGATCCTTTGGCCAAAAAGTTGGGGACAATAAGAGTTGGAATCCAGATCCTCCTTAGCATCCTCAACATCCTCTCAAACGGAACCATTTTTTCAGATGATCTCTTAGCCGCACTGAATAGAGCAGTGTTACTACTGCGCTGCTTGTATTAGGAAAGGAAGCTCCTCTTATTGCAGTGTATAATTGCTTCAGCCTTTCTTGCCATAGCATTACTTGGCTGGCTTTTATTCCAGATTGGAGTTTTTTAAAGCAATATACACACTGCAACCGATAATAATAATAATAATAATAATAATAATAATAATAATAATAATAATTTATTTGTACCCCGCCCATTAGGGCGGTTAAAATCTTTCTCTGTGCATCCCACTCTGCTGGTGAGATCAGGGTGTGCATTTTGAGCAGTGCTTTTTCCCCAAGAAAAACAGGCACTGATACTCAGCATGAAGTTATCGCATTAAGTGTTACAGTTTTTAACAACAGAAAGAGGTTCCAGTACTGCATAACCTTGAGTACCCCCGGGGAGGCACTGGTTGTGAGAGACAGGATTGTACGCCGTGTGTTTTAGTGGTACCTTGAGATAGCAAAGAAATATCATTTTTCCTCCCTGACCTGCTAGTTTTCTGTGTGCAGGCTTTCTTCTGTTCTGCTTTGTTGCAGGGGGGAGCATTCAGTCACCTGAACCTCCCGCTTCCAGGCAGAAGGGGTACAGGGCACACCCAAATTGGCCACTTTATTCAGAGCTAGGCTTTGTCAGTTTTGCAATCCATTGCAAAGTTTCTCATGGGTCGCCTTCCAAGAAAGAAAAACTTTTATCTCTGGATTGGCCTTCAGAGAATGCGGCAGAGTCACAAATAAAGTTGAAATGTGGGGTGGTTTCCGAGTGTCTGCTCAGCGCATGCCCATCCTGGGGACCCAGAGGGTGCACCCCCCCCCCAAATAAAGTCACTCTGTGTCCTGGAGCCTGTCACAGGAGACAGGTCCCCCCTCCAAAACAGAGAGCTCTTTGGAACCTGGGACTGCACTGGGAGGCAGAAACAATGCGAACGACTTCAGGGCCTCGGAAAGTATCTCTCTGCCCTTCTCCCGGAGTCCATTGTGTAGTAAATAAAGAATATTAAAACTCTTTGTCAACCTCCTGTTACTGAAATCTCCCCCTGTTGTGTTTGCGAGACCATTAGCGGCGATAAATGGAAGGGAGGGGATGTGGGCTGTTGAAGCCTCTTTTTATATTTTAACTGTGGCCAAAGGCCAGGCTGAGGAGCCCCCAGAAGGCAGAAACTGATCCTAAGCACGTCCTAATGGGCAGTCCTGCCCCTGCCTGAGTCAGGGATGGTTCACACAACCTACTCCCTGGCGGGAACCATCCTCACAGCTCTGCAGAGAGCCCAGCAAAGGCCTCTTTTGGCCTGTTAATATGAGTCATGAAAGACTGGAGGAGGGAAGTTGGGTACAAGTCTGGCTGGCCTTCTCATCACCTGAAATCCCAGCTGCCAGAACCTGCAGCCCTCCAGAGGTTTTGGACTACCTGTTGTAGCAGATCGGGGAAAGCTGAGTTTAATGTAGAACAGAGTGAGCTACGTTAACATGTCACCTGGCTTTGGACTCTTGTCTTGGATGAAATAATAGGAGCTACTCAACATCCCTTCCAGTTTAATGATTTGGGGGGTTGGTGGGGGATAGGCAAGCAAGCTTGAGATGAGCTTGAAAATAAATGGGACAGTGCCTGTGAAACCACTGAAGCTTGATAGAGCCTAAGCGAAGCCCTTCTCGTTGTTGTTGTTGTTTAGTCGTTTAATCGTGTCCAACTCTTCGTGACCCCATGGACCAGAGCACGCCAGGCACTCCTCTCTTCCACTGCCTCCCGCAGTTTGGTCAGACTCATGCTGGTAGCTTCGAGAACACTGTCCCACCATCTCATCCTCTGTCGTCCCCTTCTCCTTGTGCCCTCCATCTTTCCCAACATCAGGGGCTTTTCCAGGGAGTCTTCTCTTCTCATGAGGTGGCCAAAGTATTGGAGCCTCAGCTTCAGGATCTGTCCTTCCAGTGAGCACTCAGGGCTGATTTCCTTCAGAATGGAGAGGTTTGATCTTCTTGCAGTCCATGGGACTCTCAAGAGTCTCCTCCAGAACCAGAATTCAAAAGCATCAGTTATTCGGTGATCAGCCTTCTTTATGGTCCAGCTCTCACTTCCATACATCACTACTGGGAAAACCATAGCTTTTACTATATGGACCTTTGTTGGCAAGGTGATGTCTCTACCCTTCTCGGTAGAGGATCTATATTCTCCTTCGCTGTTTACGCTGCCTCACGGCTGGGATGAGAAGAATGAAATCAGAGGGGAATGAATATTGATGTGCGGATTTGATAAATTTGAATAATTTGTAATGATCGTATCCTTCATGTTTTCAGTGCATGAGCCTTCCTGGGCACTGCACAAAGATCAAATTAAAGGCCTTGTGCCTTCAGGCAAAAATAGTGCAGAAAGTGGCATTTTTCTGGTTGCAGAATTTGCGTTTGGGGGCAGGAGACGGTGGGATGCTTATGACTCTGGTCATCAAAGCAATTGGTGACTCGTCATTTGGTTTGGCCGCTTGCAGGCAGTGGAGGAGAAACCTGAATGGAGCACTTGGGACACGGCTGAGCAATAGCTGAGACCCCATGAACAGTGGGCAAGGCCCCTTCACGCCTTTGCTCTGCCGCTGCCTCCAGCTTTTTAAGCATCCTTCTGCAAGCGTGAGTTCTAGGGACACAAGAAAGAGCTTGGTTTCTCTAGCATCTGACGGGCCTGGGTGGACCAGAGCTGTGCTGTAAATGAAGATCGCGGGACGTAGTTTGGGCCTTGGGTTTGGGAGGGCGAGGCTCTCCCCTGCAAAGGCACCACATGTGCACCCTGGTTAGAGAAAGGCTGTGCCTGGAGGCAGCAGCGGGGGCTAATTAGGGAGCTTTGATTAATGGGCAGGGCCTCTCTCTGACACAGGTGGTGGTGGGGCTCGCGAGAGCAGCTGCCTTCATGGAACTTCCCTTTATTGAATTAGGCAGGACCAGGCGCACTCTGCCTCGGGATATCGCGCCAGGAAGGGGAGGCTTGCTGGTGCTTTTGCTGCCGCCTGCCCTGATGGGTCCCAACCTGTGAAGCTTTGACGTGGGTGGGTGGGAGGGGGTGTTCTTGACACACATACCCAGTTACTCTGAGTAGCCCTTGCCCATCTTTCCAGAGGGGTTGCCAAATGCAGGGCACACTTGGCATACCTCCTGACTGCGAAGCGACTGCTGTGCTCCCGGTCTAAATGCTGCAGCAATGTGCCCCCCACCCCATGCCAGTGCACGTTGGTGTGGGGAGAGGAGTGTCAGGAAGCAACCCTTAATTCAGCTGCTAGCTTGCTAGCTCCTCATGCTCCATCCCAGGACACAGGATGGTTGACAGTTGTCAAGCAAGCATTCTGTTTAGGGGCATACCTGGCGCTTGCTTTCTTGCTTCTGTGGGCTCACTGGGACCCAGTTTGAGGAGCCCGACCTGAGGCTCACAGCTTACATTCGGTCTGTTGTCTTCTAGCCAGTTGTCTCGCTGCTTCTGCCCAATGTGGTTGCCCAGGGCATCAACTTTGTTGGCAGAGAGAGAAAGCGCATTCAGGTTTTGGGAGGAGCAAGACTTGACTGAATGCAACAACAAGAGGATGTTTCCAAGGGATGCCCCAGAATATGAGAACATAACAAGAGCCTGCTAAGTCAAGCCAGTGCCCCATCTGGTCCAGCATCCTGTTCTCACAGTGACCAACCAGATACCTCCATGTGAAACCTGCAAGCAGGATCTGAGCATGAGAGCAACTCTCCCTTCCACCAGTCTTGTATTCAGAAGCATTGCTGCCTCCAACTGTGGAGGCAGAGCAAAGCCATCATGGCTAAGTAGCCTTTGACAGCCTTATCCTGCTCCTTAAATTTGCTTAATCCTCTTTCTTAAGCCGTCCAAGTTGGTGGCCATCACTACTTCCTGTGGGAGCAAGTTCCATAGTGGAAAAAGGATGAAGACGAATGGTCAATAGTGGATGCAGACATTCAAAATGAGCAGCCGCTTGCATAGCTGTGCTGTGTTGCTTTCCCACTTATTTGGTGGGCGTTTTGCTTGTAGTAGGAGCTTGTAGTTGTCTACACTGACTGGCAGCAGCTGTCCTCAGTTTCAGACCAGGAGTCTTTCTCAGCCCTGCCTAGAGCCTGCCAGGTGTCCTTCCCATTGACTTTTGGCTCTTCCCGTAGAGCAGCACGGGGCTTAAAGTTTAGCACACTTTTCTTGGAGCAGAGTGGGAGTGGGCTGGCGGTAGGAATCTGGCCCTGTTTCTGCCTTGACCCCTTTGGCCACCACCTTCCTGCCCAGCCGACCCACGTCTGCTCATCGAACTGGGCCACCGCAGCAGTGGGGAAAGCCAAGCAGAGTCCCTTGAATGCCAGTGCCTTGCCTCACAAGGGCAAAGTTGGTCTTTGGTTCATGCCCGAAGGACGTCGCCCCTTTGGCGTCACGAGCCCGGCCAGGCCAAGAAACCCCACAGAATGAATTGATTTGATAAATGGACATTTATTACACTCACAAATTGGCTGAAACCAATTTTGGTCACGTCAACCCCTGATAACTGCTGGGGTATTGATTTGTGTAAAGTAATACAGTGAATTTATCAGTTCAATAGCCAGCTTGAAAGGCCTCTCAGAGACCCAGCGCTGTGGCGGCTCTGCAGTTACGGAGGGCAAAAGGAAGCCCAGGCTGGAAAGAGCTCTGGAGCCAGGGAGGCCCAAGGTGGCAGCGCCTGCCTCCTTCCCTCCCTCTCTTGTGTTCTTTCTCTCTCTGCTGCTCCCAGAATTTCAGCCAGGACTTCTGTGCCTTAGTTCCTCCACAGCCTTTCTGCAAGAGTGAGGAGAGCGTAGCCTTGCAGAGAACGGATCTGTCTAAAATAGGGGTTGGATTCCCTCCATGGCCAGGTGGTGCAGATGTCCTGGACAGCTCAGTTGGTTACAGCGTGGTGCTGATAATGCCAGAGTTGTGGGACAGCTGCATTTCCTGGATTGCAGGGGGTTGGACTAGATGATCCTCAGGGTCCCTTCTAACTCTACAATTCTGTTATTCTACGTTGAGCCACCGGCGTCTTAACTGCCACATCAGCTGGTCTTTGCTCTGTTGCTAACCAACTCTTTCACCTTCCAATCCTAGGCAGTGCTGCACAGTGTAGCTATCAAATTATTTTTACCTTCAGAGAAAAACCCTTGCTGTCTTTTTCTTGGTTGGCTTTTGCAGCAGCCCTGCCAGGCGGACCTCCATTGTGCCCATTTTGCAGATCGGGAACTGAGGCCGAGATCACCACGGTGGTCCAGGTCTCCCAATTTCCAAATTGCTAGTGAGTAATTATGAGTTGCTTTGTGCCCTTTGCTCAAAGTCAATATAAAAAATATGTTTCCAAGGGTCTTTCTCAGACGCTGAGAGGGTCTTTCTTGCATTTTACCTGTGGAATTTCAACCAGCCAGCCTTCAGCCACATATGTTTGAGATCACATGAGTTGAATGTGCTTAAGATGTGGCCATACTATAATGCGTCTGAATAGCAGTTGTCAAAGACCCGCAGGAGGCGGGGAGTGCTCTTGCCCTCTTATGCCGTGATCTTGCTTGGGGGGTTCCCCACAGGCAACTGGTTGGCCACTGCGGGAACAGGATGCTGGGCTCTATGGGCCACTGGCCTGATCCAGTAGCCAGGCTCTTCTTCCATTCTTATGGAAATGAAGGAAATGTTCAAGGTGACTTTGTCTGCTCCAGAAAGGGAAGGGCAAGGAGGGCAAGCAGAGCCCTCAGAACCACCACCACCACCTGGCTGCCGAAAGTCCTGCTCAGCACCACCTCCACCTGCCAAGATTTTGCCAATCACTCCCCAAACACTTCCATGCTTCTTTTTTGAAAAGAAGAAGAAGAAAAAGACTAAGCTCCTTCCCCTTCTAAATCCCACACTTTTCATGGTGTGACTCTGGTCACGTCAAACTGCTCCTTCCTTTTGCACAAGGAGGAAATGGCGTCGCCACCCTCTCCCAAAACGATCAGTTGAGCAAGGCCTGATTCTGGCCTCAGATTTTCTTGCTTTCATTTTAAAAACACATGGAAGGAAACAGGCAGAAAACATTCAGAGATGCTCATCTCTCTCTCTCTCTCTCTCTCTCTCTCTCTCTCTCTCTCTCTCTCTCTCTCTGTTGTTGAAAGGATCATTATTTGGAGCCCCGTGTCTGGAAAAGCTCACTGGCCCTTCTCCAGAGTTCGTCCTCTGCCTCTGGGTGCTTCTGGACATGCCGTCCACATTGCCCTTCTCTGCAAGAAGCACAGTGGCCTGTTTTCAAGCATCTGGTGGTTCTCATTTGCGCTCTCTCGCTCTCTTTCTCTCTCCTTCTGTCTGCCTTGCCCTCCCCTTCCATTATCCTACTCGGCTATCACAAGATATATCTTTTGCTCGCCATTCTTTTCAAGCTTGGCATTTCGCCTACTTTTAAGGAGCGCCTCTGTCAAGCGTAATACGTCGCATCTCCGGTCTTGCTGACCTCTGTCAACCGCCAAGACAGGGCTGCGTGGAATTTTAAAAAGCCGCCCGTGCAGGTGAGCGCTCTCTGCAAGGAGGCCCTGTCTATCACAACAGTGTTCCCCAACCTTGGGCCTCCAGCTGTTTTTGGACTACAATTCCCATCATCCTTGACCACTGGTCTTGCTAGCGAGGGATGATGGGAGTTGTAGTCCAAAAACAGCTGGAGGCCCAAGGTTGGGGAACACTGTATCACAACAACCTGGCGCCCTTCCGGGCATCTCCCATCAGCCTCATCCAACGCACCAACAGGGGAAGGCTGCAAAATACAGCTCCTGAAGCATCCTCCCTTCTTTGCACAAAGTATCACAAAACACTTTTATGAGAGTGCCTACACCGACTGGCAGCCACTCTCCAGGTTTCCAGGCAGGATGCATCTCCCAGCCCTGCCTGGAGGTGCCTGGGATTGAAGCTGAGATGTTCTGCATGCAGACCAGGTCCTCTGCCCCTGAGCTATGGTTCTACAGCTTTTGAGAAGTGCGTTGGAAGGCAGAGGCCTTGTTCTAAATAGGACTGGAAACTGGGAAGACCTTCATCGGATGAGTCGTCGCTGCCTCTCCTTGATGTATCAGTACCTTTTCAACCCAAGAAGCATGTGAAGCTGTCGTGGCATGTGAAGTCAGGACATTGGTCCACCTAGGCTGGGGATATTTCCCCTGAATGGCAGCAAAGAGTCCCTTTCCTGGGCTGTTCTCCAAGCCCAGTTGTCTGTGATAGCATCTTAACTGGAGATGGCAGGGACTGAACGCGGGGCCTTCTGCATGCAGCTGTTGCTGAGCACGTGATGCGGAGGAGAGGTCAGAAAGGTTCTGTGGTGGCTGGAAGCTAAATTGCTGATGTGCCCAGCAGTCCTATGGGCAGGTTTTGAATCTGAGATTATTATTTTAATGCAGCACTGATCCCTTTGACCCTCCCCTTTTTCCTCTGCCCCTTGAGTTCTTTTAAGTTTAGAATATAAGGAGAAACTGCTGGATCAGGCCGTGTAGCGCAGCATCCAGTTCTCACAGTGGCCAACCAGATGCCGCTTTGGGGAAACCCACAAGCAGGAGTCGTGCACAAGAGGAATCTTCCCCTTCTGCAGTTCTGGAGGCAGAGCATAGCCATTCTGGCTAATAGCCATCAGTAGCCCTTTCCTGCTCTATGAATTTGTCTCTTCTCCATTTAAAGTCACCCAAGTTGGTGGCTGTTACTGTCTCCTGTGGGAGAGAGTTCCACAGTTCCCTCTCCTTCGCCATGAATATGTTTGATCCTCTTTTAAAGCATCAGGAAAGGACAAACGAAAGAATGACTGGGAGCTGCTGTGGCTTCATCTCTCTGCCTTGGAGTGGCTATGAATTTTAATTAAGACCACCAGCACACAGAATAGCATTGAGGCAGGTGGGGAACACAAGTCTTAGCACCAGGGAGTTTGCAATCTAAATTGTAGGGGTTTTTTTTGGGGGGGAGAGACTATTTTATGTATTTAACAAAATAAAGTGGTTTCATGGGCTCAGGTGGAATGGCTAACGGGGTGGTGACTATGAGATGAGCTTTCTGGATCAGGCCATTGGCCCACACGCGGGCATAGACACACTGTGGTGCAAACATGGCAGCTTAGTAGCCATGTTCCTTTGGCTTTCTCATGGAGTGTGGCTACTGGTGCATTAGTCATCGAGCTGCTGGATTGTCCTCTCCTGCTGGGTCCATAGTTCCTCAAACCCTGGCAGGCAGAAGTGGCTTCACCTCAGTGTTGCGTTTACAACTCAAAGGCCCCAAGAAAAAAAAGATCTGGGTGGTGAATGTGGCACATAGAGCAGCTGGCATGGTTTGGAGGTTTGTGGCACCATTTTTCATGCTGTGTGCTGACTTTCCTGGGTGGCTTGTGCATGCTGAAGTGGTCCTCTGAATGCTTCAGAGCACACCAAGATGGCGCCTCGCCCTGTCCTGACTGAAAACTGCTTCTTGAACATTTTCCAGGAGAGGAGGAGTCACGGTCAGGACACGGATCAGGGGGTTCAAGATGCTGCTTCACCATGCCAGAGCAACCCAGAAAAGCCAGCCTCGTGGTGAGTTGTGCACCTCTGAGAAAAGGGAAGTGGGGGTTGAATAAGTTTTCAGCCACAATTTCACAGAGTATGTGCAGGGAGTTTGTTTTTAAACGTATTTACATGCTGCCAATTCATAAAACAATTTATACAAATTAACATAAAATGCCATTAAAAATCCCGCCAAGTTGTGTCAGGAAGAGCCTGTTCTGCAACTTGCATAAATTAAGCAAAATTGCCTGCATGCTTTTGTTTTGCATAATTTATTCTGTTGGGGGCTGCTTGCTGAGGCTGCCAAGGGGCAGAGCGTTGTAGCTTCACATCACTGCAGCTCAGAAATCCAGCTCCTGCCCACGTCTTTTTCAAGCCTGTCTTTATGTATGAAGGCAAGAGCTTCATGGAGTTTTTGAAGCAAAAGCTGATTTTCTCAGAAGGCTAAAGCAGGAATCCTGCACCAGGCATTATACAATCATACCTTGGGTTACAGAAGCTTCAGGTTGTGCGTTTTCGGGTTACAGACGTGCCGAAACCTGCAAGTACCAGAATGGGTTACTTCTGGGTTTCGGCGCATGCACAGAAGCGCTAAATCGCTCTTTGCGCATGCCCAGAAGTGCCAAATCACAATCCACGCGTGAGCAGACACGATGCTGTGGGTTGCGGGTGCTGCGGGTTGCGAATGTGCCTCCCGCACGGATCACGTTTGCAACCCGAGTGTCCATTGTACAGTCATACCTTGGGTTGAAGTAGCTTTGGGATGAGTATTTTCGGGTTGCTCTCCATGGAGACCCAGAAGTAACAGAGTGCGTTACTTCCGGGTTTTGCTGCTCGCGCATGCACAAATGCTCAAAATGACGTCATGCGCAGAAGCAGCGAATTGCGACATGCGCAGACGCGGGTTGCGTTCACTTCAGGATGCGAATGGGGCTCCGGAACGGATCCCGTTCGCATCCAAAGGTACCACTGTACTTGGATGGAAGGACAGAATCCAGGCAGCCACATGTGGAATAGACAGGGCATTTCTTGGGTCAGAACTCACAAGCAAATATTTATTTAGGAACACTGTACCCCACTTTTCACTATCTGCCCCTCAGAAGTGACTGTTATGCCATTTTCTAAAGAAGTCTCTGGAGCTTCTCCTGTTGCTGCGCTGAGGCCCCACCCCTTCTTTTTCTCTGCTCTCCCCAGTAGCCCAAATGCCCCACTTCCAGCTTCCATATAACGCTGCACACCCCACCCCAAAAAAGAATGCCCACTGATTACATCCATTAGGCACCAGCGACAAGTGTTGAAGAACATAAAGAGAGCCAATGAGCTTTTGGGTCAGCATCCTGTTCTCACAGTGAACAGATCATAGAACTGTTGAGTTGGAAGGGACCCCAAAGGTAATCCAGTCCAGCCCCAGCCTGCAATGCAGGAATCTCAGCTAAACATCCATGGCAGATGACCATCCAACCTCTGTATAAAAACCTCTACAGAAGGAGAGCCCACAACCTCCCGTGGGAAACCTGGAAGCAGGATTCGAGCACAAGGGAAACCTTCCTAATCTGTGGTTTCCAGCAGCTGGCATTCAGAAGCATTGCTGCCTCCAACTGTAGAGGCAGAGCAGAGCCATCATGGCTAGTAGCCATCAGTGCCTCCTGTGGAATTGAGTTCCAAAGGTGAACTGTGTGCTACGTAGAGAAGTCCTTTATTTTATGTGTCCGGTCCTTTGCTTTAATGCAGCAGCCAGACCTTAAGCACAGCCACTGAATGTAAACAAGTGCTGCCCCCTTGTTCTCGTGTGATCACTTTTTCCTTCCCTTTTTAAACGCTGTGCATGTGCTGTGACCTGAGAGTGCAAAGCTGCAGTCGGGGTGCCAAGAAGAGCAGGATCCACAGGGAAGCTGTCTGCCCCAGAGGGCAGGTTTGGCCAACTCAGAAGTTTTAAGT
Source organism: Podarcis muralis (assembly GCF_964188315.1). Taxonomy (NCBI): domain Eukaryota; kingdom Metazoa; phylum Chordata; class Lepidosauria; order Squamata; family Lacertidae; genus Podarcis; species Podarcis muralis. The sequence continues at coordinate 6,070,257 of NC_135658.1, forward strand.
GCTGCTCCTCTGCAAAGTAGATCCTTTTGTGTTCCAAACCCATCCCATGTTTCCCTGGCATATCTCCCCTCCATCCTCCTCCATCCTAGCACCATTCTTTACGGTGGCCCATGAGTCTTCACAAGGCTGCCGTGACCTTGAATTCAAAGCTTCCTTCCCGTTAGCGTCGGAGAGGTAGCAAACTTCTCCTTCCCAGGTCTTTGTGCACAAAGGTGGCGCTTACAAGCTGGCGAGCTATTGAGCCTCTAGAATCTCTCTTTCCCCCAACCCTTTACCCTCCCCTCTCGGTCCACCCGACAGGTCCCTTTCTGGTTCATTCAGTGTCCATCCTCCCTCCTGTTTCCCTGGCAACGCTGAGTGCACATCCTGGAAAACTTTATCCGAAATCTGCTCTGGGCAGCTTTCCAAATCCATGCTAACCTGATTAGGTATCTCTGGGGGCCTTGCTGGCTAATCAAATTAGGTAGCTCTAATGGCAGCGAAGACTTTGAGTGGGCAGAGAGCAGTAAAACATAGTGTATACTTAGTGATAATTATACTTGCTGTTGTGTCATTGATTTATATGCCTTTCCCTTTTTTATGTGCCCAGATATATAACCCCTTCCTTTGTTTTTCTTGCATTTTCGATTGCAGCCATTCGGAGGAAGGAAAATGGCTGGTACGACGAGGAGCATCCCTTGGTTTTTCTCTTCTTGGGATCGTCAGGAATAGGTAAAGTCGGCGTCCTTTTTTTTCCTTCTTTCATTTTTGGGGGGATGATGCAGGCTGGTCCAGCCCCAGAAGTAACGCCAGTGCTGATTTTTCCACACATGCTAGAGATAGAAAAACCAAAGATGTTGCACCACGAAAGGGCCAGAAATCTCAAGTCTAGTTTTCAAGTACTTTTCTGGGCTCAAGTAAAGGACAGGTTGATTTTCAGTCCACTTACCTTCCCCGCTGCCCAGACACTGCCAGTGGTTCAAGTCATCGGCAAACACCACTTTCTATAACAAATAAGTTGCAACAGCGTAATAGTGGCACTGAACATGAACTATCCCAAATTCCAAAGTGAGAAAATCACACTAGGTACAATATTCATGTGAAACATAGAATTTTTATTATTATTCAGTTATAAAAATATTTGTATACTGCTGTGTCGTTTAAAAAAAACCTACACCGCCAAAGCAGTTTATAGCTATAAAAGCATAAAACCATGCAATAAAACCATTAAAAGGGTAAAAACAGACATCAATTCACCAGGATCATTCCCTACCCATCAGGCTGTGGTTTTGTTTTTTTAAAAAAGAATTTGAAAATCCTTAGTCGTAGCATCATCCCAGAAGTCATCAAGAGTTGTGTTACCTTTCGCAAGCTTCTTGCCAGCTCCAGCAAAGGATGGCCCCGGGAAGAGCTGTATGTGTTGCCAAGGCACCCACACCCCACAACCGCTAAACCGAACTGGCACCCTGAGATCTGGTTCCATTTTTGAAAGACAGAAGCAAGTTTGTAGTTCCTGTTGCAGAGCAAAGATTGAGAAGGGTCCAGCAAAGGCAGGGAAGCTAGAATGGACCAGGAAGAGCCTTCTCACTGGAGTAAAATCATGGGGACCCAAGGCCCAGTCAGCATTCTGGACCCCTATGTTGTTTTGTGTTCTAAGCTCTGATTAGCACCAGCCATGGCTTGGCATGGGGTCTGAATTGAATCACCCTTTCTGAGACACAGAACCAGTGTTAGAAACTGGGATAGAAAAGCTAGGAGCCAAATGGCTCCTGGGACCAGAGTTGTAGGCGCCAAAAACAGAATGTCTAGATGCCACGGGGTGGGGGGGGGCGGTCAGCAACACTTTTAATTTATTATTTTGATAAGCATGAATTAATACGCAATTTGCGTAAGTGAAATGGTTAATACATGTTTAATTTGGTGTTGGCAATAAAAATATTAGTAGCATACTTCAGTTTCCAAAATACTCTACTCTTTATTATTAAACTCCTTAACATATTGTCTGTCCGTAACATATAATTTGAGGCTTCAAAGCACATACATTTCAGTAATGTATGAGTGTCAGCAAGGTGCAAAAAAAAAAGGCACCCAGACTTTTTGAGGTACTTTTTGGCACCCTGCTAATTCCAAACCCTAGAACCAGGCAGATGAGAGAGCAGGTGAGGCGGAGTCATAGAAATTAGGGGTGAAGAGGCAGGGCAAAGCTTTTAGCAGAAAATAAAATGTGGCTTTGGGGGGGTACAGTATGATCGCATCCTACACACATCTAACATGTGCTATTTCAACCGTACATGGTTGAAGACCAGCTGGTTGAAATCACACAAATCAAATGTAAGCGGATAGCTCAAAAGATCCTTTTGAGCAGGATTTTCCTGGCATGGAGTGTGCTTTTAAACTGTCAGACTTGCATACTAGGCTCTTGAGATGCTCTTGCCATGATCTCAGACAACCCTGTGAGATTTCATGAGAGCATCCAAGAACCCAAAAAAGCAAACCTGAGAGCTTTAAAGTTCTCTGCCTTGCTTGGAAGGTAAGGATGGTCATACAAGGGTCCTTCGGGTATATGCCTTTTTTGCGTATATGCACTGTCACCAGAGCGCAACCCCTGCGCAAGATGCAGTTGCACCGAAAAGGGTGAAGCAGCAGGAATTGGCAGCCCCTGGTTGTAAAAGGAAGAGCCAAGGGAAGGATTGTCGCTCAGGAGTCTTCCCTCCGGCATCTCGTCTGGGTCAGGCAGACCCTGGTGTGCCCTTTCACCTTGAGGGCACCTTATCAGGGTCCTGCGGGGGCTGCTCTGCGCAGGTACATGCCTCGCGAGGGACAAAATCTCCCGCCGCAGTGGGGGCTGACATGTTTGTTGATACCATGTCGATGTGGATTTATTCCGTAATATGTGTTTTGAATTATTGATCGCCTTCATGCCTAGACTTTTATGATAGACGTTGCATATAAATCCAATAAACAAAGAATATTGTGTTTCCCAGCAAATCTGCTCCTTGTCTTGAAGTCAAGGACGTTGCGTTGGGGGAAGACTGGGTTGATGGGCCTCGGCTCCATTGCTCGCCTGGTTCTCCAAAGCACTTTTGCACAGCAAATCCTTCAAGGCTTCCTTTTTCCCCCGCTGGAGGCAGCAGGGACAGTTCACTTTCCTTTGCAGTTTATGTTTTCCAAAAACACCCCACAAAAGTTATTTTAAGAGCAAAAGGTATTCTGTAGCCCAACTGTCCCCAGTCTGGTGCCCTCCAGAGCTTTGGGCTGCAGCTACCTTCAGGCCCAGCTAAGCACAGCCATTGATAGGAGTTGTATTCTCAGCACATCTGGAAGGCACCAGGTTGGCAGTTCCAAAAAGTCCTTTCTGTCATCTTACAAAAACATGACCATGATAACTAATAATTTTGTGAGTAGCACCAAGTTAAAAACAAAAGAGGAATGTAAATGGGTAAAATGGATGGTAACTGCAGCCAGACAGGTTATAGTGAGTAGTGTAATTGGAAAAATGCAGAAGAGCTAGGGGTGAACCAATGGAGAAAAAAGCTGAGTAATATTATAATTTTTGAATATCTAACTGTGAAGATGCACGGAATAAAAGGGTTTAAGGTCATTGAGAAAGAGGAGAATTGGTTTGAGAAGATATTGAACTATTTGGGTAGGTTTGAACAATTTGGGGCAATTAAAATGTTAAAAGTTAAATAAACCTTGTGGATGGAGGAGTGTTAACGTATATAAAATTGTACATATGGTTGATTTTAATATGTTATTATTGATTATGTATACCCAATGTATCAGCTGCCGGGGGGTTTCACTGTTTGTGTTTGGTTGTTGGAAAAAAATAAAAATTTAATTAAAAAAAAAACTAATAATTTTGTGTAGGGAGAGTTTGGAGGCCTTTATAGGGTTAAAAGAATCAGTTTCCAGCAACCAGTTCCATTCTAATGAGGCCAAGAAGAGCTTAAGGTGGGACTGCAGACGAAGGGGCGGGGGGGGGGGCAGCTCTGGAAGGAAGCGAAAGCAGAACCTACGGGGTCCATCCCTGAGACTGACAGCTGTCACTGGTATGGGTACTTCAGGGAACCCTGTTTGTGAGCAGAGCATTAGAAGAGCCAATGGCCCATCCAGTCCAAAAGCAGCTCTCCCCTCCTGTGGTTTCCAGCATCTGACATTCAGAAGCATTGCTGCCTCCGACGGAGAGAGCCACAGGTCATGCCACTGTCACGCCACTCCCTCCAGTGCTGCCTGCCAGGGGGTGTGAGAAAGCCTGGACCCACGGAAGGAGAGACCATGCTGTGGCTGACGCCCAGCATCCTTGCTGACTCCGTTTCCAGATGTCTGAAACCTGGCGGGGGGGAGGGAGGAGCCTCTGTAGCCCAGAATGTCCCATGCAGCCAGTAGACACAGGAAAAGGTGGTGCTGTTGCAGTGGCTCTCGTGTTCCTGGGGTAGCTTGAGAATTGAGCCTGTGCTGTGTTTGTTTTTGTTTCTTTAAGTATATATTATCCCAGTTGGTAGAAGACTCTTTAATCTCAAGATTGTGGGTTCGAGCCCCATGTTGGACAAAAAGTTTCCTGCATTGCAGGGGGTTGGACTAGATGACTCTGGTGGTCCCTTCCAACTCTACAGTTCAATGATCTCACTTGCAACACAGACGCTGCAAACGGGTCTTGGTTTTGTTGCCGCGCAACTTCCCAAGAGCTTTTTGCTTGGTCTCTTCTTGATGTCCTTATCAAGGCGTTTCTCCCTCAACGCTCCCTCTTTTCTCTGCCACTTCTTGAACAGGCAAAACTGAGCTGGCCAAGCAGACTGCCAAGTACCTGCACAAAGATGTCAAGAAGGTAAGGCCTCTGCTCTCGGTTCCCCCAGCGGAACAGCCTTGTTTCCCCAGGCGTCAGTGGGTGGAGCGGCCAGGGACCCTGGAGGCATTGACCAAGAGGGTTCCCATTTCACAGTTTCCTCCCTGGAGCTGCTCTAACCTGATCCAGAAGAATTGCCCTGGCCACAACTGTGGCTACTGTGGGAGCGAGTCACCGCTTAAAAATGTTACAGGTTTTGGAGTTATGCAGGATGCCGCTCTGCACACAGATTTCCAGGGCGAAACCCCCGTCCCTTTTCCAGTTACGTTTTCGTCCTCGCTGCCGTGGTTGCTGGCTCCACATCAAACACCACTACAGCCAAGGACAAACAGGCCGTGCTAATTCAATGGCATGCTCAGAACAAGCGGTTCATTAAAGCCTAATCAGTTTGTTGGTTATTTAGTTAATTAATGCATCAAAGAGGGCGTCACAAAACGTGGAGAGAATTATTGGGGAAGGACAGGAGGAGAGGGTGGCTTATAACAGCAGCTGGCGGGTTAAGGGAGATGTCATTACCGAGATCTTGTTTCTGTGCCAGCTGAAAGCCCGCCTCATCCTCTGGGTGTGCGGCAAAAACCTCGCCGGTTATTACACAAAGGACAATATATTCTGATTGTGGTTTCTGCATCATTGGTTACCTTTTACAGCCCAGCCCAGCCGTCTTGGGTACATTTGAATGCAGGAATGCAAGAAAAGTTGGGCGTGATTTGGGTGAAAATTCTGCCTGCTGTGTTTGGAGAAAGCCCAGGGATGCTCAGTAGCTTGGGAGTAGAGCATCTGCTTTGCGGGACGAAGGTCCCAGGCTTGGTCCTCTATGACACCTCCAGGTAGAGCTTAGTTTGTGCCCTTCCTGAATCCCTGGGGAGTTTCTTGGATGGCTTCAAGCTCTGCTCAGTCAGCGCAAAGGGAGCACATGCAGATCCCTATTAACCAGTAACTAAATAAAACAAGCATACCATTGGTCTTTCTTCCCCTGCGTAGTCTACTGGCAGCCGCTCTCCAGGGTTTGAAACTGAGCCGTTCCCAGCTGTACCTGGAGATGCCCAGGTGCAGGGGCTTGAACCTGGGCCCTTCTGCAGTCAGAGCAGATGCTCTGCCACTTCTCCTCCTAACAGCTTTTGTGCATACAGATCAATGTGCAAAGTGGGGACACGACACACAGGTCTCTGCAGAGCCTGGCATTGCAACAGGCACGCTCTGTCAGGGATCCGGGATTCTGCAGCTGCCTGTCATCAGCACCAATAAATGAGTCCCTTTTTGTTTCCTTTGTGCCACCAGGGTTTCATCAGGCTGGACATGTCTGAGTTTCAGGAAAGACACGAGGTTAGTAAGAGAGATGCACACCCTCAGCAACACCACCACTGTTTGAAGATCCCGGAATTGACAGCATTTGGCATTCTCACCTTTGCTGACACTCTCTTCTTGGGTGGCAAACTCTCTCCAGATACTCACCCTCGCTCCTCCAGCTGAAAAAAGAAAACTTAACATTTCTATGGTGTGCCCTATAGAACACCATCTCCCATACATTCCTTCCTGTCTCCTGAGAACAGAAGGGAGGTAGCTGTATTCTGTGTTCCTTGTTTCTTAGATGCAAGATTAGTTGGGATATAAAATAAGGCTTTTCCATGGTGCCTGGAGAGAGATCTCAAGCCATCTCCTTGTTCATTTCCCTCCCCTTTTTATTTTTTCCCTGTTCATTCATTTATTCGTTGTTGTTGTTGTTTTGGCCTTGCTATGAAAGGCTCAGTATTGTCTGAAAGTGGAAATCTGTTGCAGAATAAGCTTGTTGGCGTTTTTTAATGAAAAACAGACAGAATTTTTAATCTAGTGGTTCCTATACCTTTTGGGAACCCCATCCCCTTGGTTCCACAAACTCCACCCCAGTTCCCCCTACTCTATAAAAAGCATTATTCAGAATTGCAGTTTGCATGAGCAAATGCCCTCCCATCAGATGTCAAGGACAACTATTTGAAAGGAAAGTTTTAAATGCTTGACATTTTACTATGTTTTTATATGTGCTGTAAGCCACCCAGAGTGGCTGGGGAAATCCATCCAGATGGGTGGGCTATAATTATTATTATTATTATTATTATTACTACTACTACTACTACTACTACTACTACTACTACTACTACCACTGCTACTGAGTAAGAAAATAACATGATAAAATTTAAAACCATTAATTTCACATTTATTCAAAATCCACTTACAATGGTTTAATTTAATTCAACCAAATTGATGAACTCGAGACAGTGATACTAGCTGTTCTAAGTCTGATAGTCATTTAGACTTTTAGCGCCGCCCCCCCTGCTGCCCCCCCAGGTTATCCCACTGTCCCCACCCCCAGGAGATGGTACAACCACTAGCCTAGTCCCTGTTGATCAAATATTCCTGGTGAGGTTTTAGAACATGAGTGGAAAGCAGAGTGTAGTGCAGAAGGTATTTAATGTGTCAGGGCCCCTTCAGAGCTACTTGCCAAGGCTTCTATCTCTGGGCCCTTGAACCAATAACTCAGCTGCCTCTGCTCTCCGTGTCCACCTCCCATTCCTCCAGACCTTGCAAAAAGCCACCACTGTATATCCCTTAAAACGTAGATTGAGGAGCAGAACTGATTCTGCAACATAAGCAGCCATGTGATGATGCGCCTAATTTGCACATTGCGGTCTTAGTAATTAGATTTGCTCCATTCCAAATGCACCCAGCTCTGGACGTACAATCTTTTTCCTTGCTCTCTCGGCGCGCTGAAATCGGACGATGCAGGCTCCGAACTCCTTGTGCAGGCTAGTCTTGCTTTGAGCCACAGCGAGTCTCTTTCCCCCGGCCCAGGTCTTTGGCGTCCCCATCTGACGCCTGTGGCTTCTTTCCCTCCCAGGTTGCCAAGTTCATTGGCTCTCCGCCAGGTTACGTCGGCCATGAGGAAGGCGGCCAGCTCACCAAGAAGCTGAAGCAGTGCCCAAATGCCGTGGTGCTCTTTGACGAAGTGGACAAGGCCCACCCTGATGTCCTCACCATCATGCTGCAGCTGTTTGATGAAGTAAGACCGTCTTTTTAAAGAAGCCGTCCGAGGCCCCTGTGGCAACGTGAGGTTCCTGTGTGATTTGGCAATATACCCTCGCTAGCCAGTCAGGAAAAAGTTATTTGCTCCACACAAAAATGCAAACTTATCAAGTCGAAAGGCACGTGTTAACCCAGATAACCCCTCGGCACACTGGACCCCGTTTTGTGCAATAAATGATTGCCTGGTCCTTTGGGCTGCTACAGCAAACAGAGAAAACTGTGCACATGTACATCACCACAAACCCAGAAATGGCACAAAAGGGGCAAAAACGGCCCTAAAAGTGTGCAAAAATGGCGCAAATACAGCACCCAGTAATCCCAGGGGCCCCTGCACCAACCTTTGAGGCCTGTGGAGAGTTGGAGTTGGAGCAAGGAGGTTTGGAGGGAGCGATGGCGGTGCTTGCAGGTTTTTCCAATGGCATTCCGAATATACGTGGTTTAAACGCACCATACCTCGGAACATAACCCCCACGTAAATGGAGATTTATTTCATCTTAAATTCCTCCTTTTCCTCCAAGGAGGCATACAGTTCTCTCCCCCTCTGCACTTCATCCCCACCACAAATCTGCTGAGAGGCACTGGGCTTCTTGGGCCAAGTCAGCATCTGAACTCAGGCCTCCCAGGATCTAGTCCAACGCTCTAGCCACTACACCACACTGCCTCCAACATATTTATCCATATTAACCAGTAAACAGCAGATTCCATTTTGTAGAATAGCCATGGGAAAGGATGAGAAGCTGACGAGGGGGCGCTGAGCCCTTCCTTTCTCCAGATGACCAGGGCGTTTGCTTCGTCGCTGTCTGGTGTGCCACCATAGGGACTAGTAGCTTGCACTCTGCTGCTCCTTTTCCGCAGTTGAGCATCTCAGGATACTGGATTTTGCACAGAACACACCCTCCTGCGCCCATGAGCTTCGGCATCCTTGAGTCCTGAACTTACTTGCATCACTTTACTTGTTTCCCACTTGATTGGGGTGAGGGACATTGACACATGCTCAGCTACGCCTTTGGGTCATTGGTTTGTGCCTGAGAACATCTGACTCCTCCAGGCTGACTGGCTGACCTGCAGTGGAGCGCTTGGCATTCCCCTGAGGGAGGCTGAGCGCGTGCAGATTTCACCACCCTCCTGTGTGTGTGTCCTCACTTCTTGGTGTGTGTGTGTGTTTGTTTTTTTTGTTTGTTTTTATTAAAACTGGCTCCGTGGTTGTTGTTGGTGGTGGCGGGCTTTTCAGGGTGGGGGGCGTCTCTCTAGGATTAATATCACTGGTATTGCATAGATCATGGTGGCAGCCACTAAATGCGAAATCAATTCCTGAACCGCCTGCCTGACAGAGCAATAACCAAAATGTTAATCCCAAGCACCCGGCACAAATTTGTGTCCTTCAGCTGGGCACGGCTGCGCCTGGCAGCGTTGGGAGGGAGGGGACAGACGACTTATGCCTCTGTTTTATTTTTCTTCTCTCCCCCTCCCTGCCGTTCCCCAAATTGGTATTTTCGAAAGGTTCTTATTTTTAGAGTTCTTGGGGGGAGACAGAGGAGGGGAGCGCTCAGAGTGGGGGCAGAGGCAATGACTCTCCTGTGCAGCAACCCCCAAGTGCCTCTTGCCCTCCCCTCCGGTTAGCTGTGTATGGTATTAGGAACGGTTATGATCTCATGCCTGATGAGGGAGCAGCTAGAACAATCCCCCTGTACCAATGATATGTCTTTATAGCTCACAGCCGTTCCACTGCCAGCGTATTAAACTGGCTTTCTCCAGCTCGAGTAAGCTGCCTTCCAGGGCTGGGGCGGGTGCACAGGCAGTGCCCAAATGCTTCCATTCCTCTTTCAAGCAACGTAGAACTGCAGGGTTGGAAGGGACCCTGGGGGTCCTCTAGTCCAGCCCCCTGCAATGCAGGAATTTCAGCTAAAGCATCCATGGCAGATGGCCACCCAACCTCTGCTTTAAAAGCCTCCAACAAAGGAAGGGACGCGGGTGGCGCTGTGGGTAAAAGCCTCAGCGCCTAGGACTTGCCGATCGAAAGGTCAGCGGTTCGAATCCCCGCAGCGGGGTGCACTCCTGTCGCTCGGACCCAGCGCCTGCCAACCTAGCAGTTCGAAAGCACCCCCGGGTGCAAGTAGATAAATAGGGACCGCTTACTAGCGGGAAGGTAAACGGCGTTTCCGTGTGCTGCGCTGGCTCGCCAGATGCAGCTTGTCACGCTGGCCACGTGACCCGGAAGTGTCTCCGGACAGCGCTGGCTCCCGGCCTCTAGAGTGAGATGAGCGCACAACCCTAGAGTCTGGCAAGACTGCCTGTACGGGCAGGGGTACCTTTACCTTTACCTTTTAACAAAGGAAGAGCCACAACCTTCTGAAGGAGGCTGTTCCACTTTCTCGAATGGCTCTTACCCTCAGAAAGTTTTGCGCTTTAGTCAGAATCTCCTTTCTTGCCCCTTGGATCCGTTGATTCTGGTCCTCCCTTCTGGAGCAACAGAAAACAAGCTTGCACCTTCTTCCATGCAGCCCTTCAGATATTTGAAGATGGTTCTCACATCATCTCTCAGTCTTTCTTTATGGCAGCATTCCCCAACTTGATCCTTTCCAATGTATTCGACTAGATCTCCTACAAGGGCTGCTTTCTTGGGATCATTCTGCAGCCTCCTTGCAGGGCAGAAGAGGGCCTTATGCCTGAATCAGAAACTTCCCTTTCTAACAGTAGGCTTTGCATTGATGCCTGTCCTTGTGCCTTACGGAGGAGTCTGACTCTGCTGTTCGTTGCTGTTTCTGAAGGGCCGGCTGACAGACGGGAAGGGGAAGACCATTGACTGCAAAGACGCCATCTTCATCATGACCTCCAACGTGGCCAGCGACGAGATCGCCCAGCATGCCTTGCAGCTGAGGCAGGAAACCGTGGAACTCAGCCGGAAGAGAATTGCTGAAAAACTAGGTACCCGTTCTCCCTGTGTGCATTCCTCCCCCCACCCTCTAATCTCTGGGTGTTCTCTTCCTCCTGCCAAACCCCAACCTGCGTGACATCCTTTCCGCTGTATCAGACAAAGCTCTGTCTGTTCCCTGTCTCTTTCAAGTGGCGCCAACCATATCCCCAAAGCACAACCTGAAGGCAAGAGGCTGCCCCCAGCAGCCTGCATTTAGCCACCAGCATTTAAGTTTGGGGTGTCTGCCACACCTCTTCCTAACCTCATGCCAGTGTGGTGAAGCAGATTAGAATCACCCCACTTTGCCACGGCGATTGGCCCCGAGATCAACCCATCTATCATGAGATCCCTCACTCCTATCAAATCCTTCACTCCGCCATGAAACTTGCCCCAGGATGCGTCCTTGGACCAGTCTTGCCTCTCAGCGTAACCTAGGCTTCCTCAACCTCGGCTCCCCAGATGTTTTTGGCCTGCAACTCCCATGATCCCTAGCTAGCAGGACCAGTGGTCAGGGATGATGGGAATTGTAACAATAAATAAATAATAAATTTTTATTTATACCCCACCATTCCTGGTTCAGAAAACTGGGCTCAGGGCGGCTAACAACAAATTTAAAACACTTAATTGGTGCTACAAAAAACAGCATAAAATATGGTATAAAACATGAATAACAATAAAATCAAAAATTGATTTGGGGGGAAATCCATCCAATAAACATTAGATGATCACCAGGGCTAGCAGGCTAAATTAGTCCTATGTGGGCCAGCGAGGAGACCAGGGGAGAATTAGCTGTGGGATCCCAGAGCGGGTAATCTTCATAAAAAGGGGAGGGGGAGGAAAGGAAGGGGAATAAAAGATCAGGCGGAATTCAAATTAAAGGCCAAGCAGAATAGCTCTGTCATACAGGTCCTGCGGAAGGAGGTTAAATCCTGCAGGGCCCTGGTCTCATGGGACAGAGCATTCCACCATGTCAGAGCCATCACTGAGAAGGCCCTGGCCCTGGTGGAGGATAATCTGACTTCCTTAGGGCCCGGGACCTCTAAACTATGGTTATTCATGGACCTTAAGATCCTCTGAAGGGCATACCAGGAGTCTCAAAACATCTGAAGGGCCAAGGCTGAGGAAGCCTGGCCTAACCTACCTCACAGGGCTGTTGTAGGGATTCAGTGAGGTGGGCGGGGGGGGGGCAATGTATGCCACCTTGAGCTCCTTGGAGAAAAAGGTGGGATATAAATGCAATCAGTAATTTGTGCAAACTGGCTCACGACACTCTCGGGACACTGGGCAAGCAGAATGAGCCAAGCTCCGGTGCTGGCTTCCAAAGCCAACAAGCAGGAGCAGAGGAACCCCCTGCTCTGGATAGCGTGCTGTCTTTGTGGGTCTCCCTGCACCCTGAGCCAGGCTTGTGCCTTTTCCTTTCAGATGACGTCCAGATCACAGACAAGATCACTATCTCCAAGCAGTTCAAGGAGAACGTCATTCGCCCCATCTTGAAGGTACAGATGGCCCTGTTTATCGCTAGCCTTTCCTTTCAGCCGTCTTGGGTTTCCAAAAGTGGAACGCCCCAAAGCCTCGGGGGTTTGTTTTCAGTCCTCCTCTTCAGTTTCAGGCGCTCAAATGGATGAGAGCAGAACTCCGACCTGGAGGGCTCCTCAGTTGTTTCCCGCAAGCAAGCCTCTGAGCCGAAAGCACTTGCACACTAATGCCCCGTGTCAAGCGGAGAGGCTGGTTTGGCTGGCATTCCTCACTGCCACCTTCAGCCCCAGATGCCACACACTCACTGGGATGGCGAGGCAGATGGTATGGGGGAGCCTTAGGACTCCACCCCAGACCATCGTTGACTTTCAAGAAGACAATTTGATATTTATTTGTTGCTATTGCTCAGGTGTGAGAAGTGCAGAGGATCATTATATAACATATACATAAAGCGTACGCTTAGAATCATAGCTCAGGAATCCCTGGCAGATGGTGATCCAACCTCTGTTGAAAAATCTCTACTGTCAAACAGCTCTTCCTGTCTCTTACTTCGTAGATCGTACAAGATTTTTTACAAAATCCTTGTCGTTTTTCCTAGACAATATTTACCAGCACAGTGGTACCTTATCACCAGCTTAGGTGATGAAGAACTTGGATTAAGAACGCTGCGAACCTGGAAACAGGTGTTTTGGTTTGTGAACTTTGCCTTGGAAGCAGAACATGTTGAGTGTGTTCCATTTGTAAATTGAGTCCCCCGCTGCTATGGGGAAGCACGCCTTGGTTTAAAAACGCTTTGGTTTAAGAATGGACTTCCAGAACGGGTTAAGTTCATAAACCAAGGTACCACTGTATAGCAGCACACATTTATTATGTACCATTGGGAACATTCCAGTGGGTCACTAGGCATAATTTTTTTTAAAATACGGGGAACTGTATATCGTAATATAACAAACATCCATCTGAAAAGAAGTCCGTACTAGCTTCTGGGGAATTCTTATATTTTTTAGAAACATCAGAAGCAAATTGGTGTATGAACACATTGAACAGGAAAATGGAGAGCCTGCAATCCTATATGTTTACTTGGGAGTAAATGACAGCGCTGGAGCAAAGCAGGAGTCTCCCTGGTTCATACTTAGATGGGGGTAGAGTCCTCCTAAGCAACTTAATGAAAGGGAGCCCACCAGACGTAATTGGGGGAGTGGAGAGCTTCTGCTCATTCGCCCTTCTGTTCATTTCGATTTGCTTTCACTTCTCCTGGTCTGGTTTTGTCCTCCAAGGACAGCGATTTCAACATGTTACAGGGTTTTTTCCCCTGCAGACTGCCCATTGGCTTTGCCTTCCCAGCAAACCTCTCTGCTCTTCCTCTTTCCCTCCTGCAGGCTCACTTCCGGAGAGACGAGTTCCTGGGAAGGATCAACGAAATTGTCTACTTCCTCCCCTTTTGCCACTCGGAGCTCATCCAGCTTGTCAACAAGGAGCTGAGCTTCTGGGCTAAGAGGGTAAGGGTCTCTGCCACTCGCCCCCACACCTCCTCCCTCCTCATGCATTGTGCCTTTCGCACAAACACACATGCACCCCCCCAGCACTTCATTTAAAGGGAGAAAGAAATCCTTGCTGTTAATTCCCTTGAAAATGTGAAGATGGGGTTCATAAATGCGGACACAAATATGTAACTGCAGACACATAATTGAAAAATCACAAATTAAATCCAGGTGCGTGTTATCCAGTTCTGCTGTTTAATGACAGTTAGACCCAACAGCATTTCACAGACCTCAGTTTCTGGAATTTTGCACCAAATTTGTTACAATCCTGAGCTTCCATTTTAAAATAGAAAGCAAAGCAAGTTCCTAGTCCTCATTAGTATTATTATTTTAAAGCTGTGTTTGAAGAATTAAAATCAGACGGCTGTCTGTAAAAAGCACCAGCAATCAAGAGAGTGGAAATTCTGTGCCCTTCCCAGTCACCTTCCCCTCTCTTGTGGCATCTAGTTTCCTAATCATGTCACTCATAGAATCCTAGAATTGTAGAATTGGAAGGGAGCCCCAGGGTCATCTAGTCCAACCCCCTGCAATGCACTCTTGCCCATCTTGGGTGGCATTATAGTTCAGTGGTAGAATATTGGCTTTGCATGCAGAGAGTTACCAGCTTCCTCAAGCAAGACTGGACACTTGTTCCCGAAACCACTTCCTGTCTGCTTAGGCCAGGCATAGCAAACTTGGACCTCCAGATGTTTTTTGGGGACTACAACTCCCATCATCCCTAGCTAACAGGACCAGTGGTCAGGGGTGATGGGAGTTGTAGTCCTGAAATATCTTGCCTGGCTATGGCAGTGCTGCACTAGATGGACCAGTCACCTGACTCAGTATAAAACAGCAGCATGCATCCCATAGTACAGTGTTTAAAAACATAGTTTGCCTGCATAGGGTCCCAGATTCATTCCCTGGTGCCTTCAGGAAGGGCTGGGAAGGATCCCCCTCTGGAGCCCTGAAGAGCTGCTGCCAGCCAGTGAAGGTTATACTGAGCTGGATGAGCCCGGCTGGATGAGCCCAAGCAGCAACAGCACTTTTAATGAAAAACAAAAGTCAGAATAAGCATTTAGATTAAGAAATGATATACAACACAAACAAATCTTCCGCACATGTTTTTGTTTTTTGTAATGTGCCCTGTGTGCAGAATTTGGGTTGCACTTCCTTGGGGTGGAAACTTCACTTTTTTAAAAAAAATGAATAAAAATGTGGCCTTGTGCAATTGCTATGACTCTTGCAAAATCTGTGCAGAGAGAAAACTCCACACACACAAGTTACCTATTTTATTCAGATGAATATTTGATGCCAAGCCATTTCAAATGTGTGCGGTTAGAAAAAGTAAGTTTAAGGTAATATGGCCTTAATTTACACAATATAGCACTTAACGGGATCGGGGTAGGTTGTAATAGAACCGATTCCCTCCTTAACTCTTGTCCGCTCTGATGAAGCTGTTTTCCAGGGGAAGCAAATTGCAGCACTTTAAAAAAGAAGCAAAACCCCACACCCGCAAATCCTCTCCAGCCATATAGATTTTCTGTGCGGTGGTATTACGAAGATGTCCTCATTTCACCAGGATCACGGTGGAGGCCAGTGTTCAAGCGAGGGGGGTGGGGGTTGCTTTCCGTAGATAGGAGACTCCGGCCCAGAAAGCTCTCTGCTCAGCCCAGTGCAAACCAGCCTCTGCTTCAGAGAGCGAAAGCGTGTCCATCGGATCCCAGTAACTTGCTGCTTCTTTCTCCCCCTGCAGGCCAAGGCAAGGCACAACATCACCTTAGTGTGGGACAGGGAGGTGATGGACGTGCTAGTGGACGGCTACAACCTGCACTACGGAGCCCGCTCCATTAAGCACGAGGTGAGCGGGGGGGGGGCAGAGCGGGCTCTTGCTCCTCTTCCAGCGCTGACAGAAGGCACCTGGTGGCAAGGCTTGCTTTCTCCCTCAACTAAGATGCTCCACCAATGCTGCTGCAACATTGGCTCATAAGGGAGCCAGCATCATTCCGGTTGTCCTAAGCATGGAATTTGCCCTTTTCACAGCTGAACCTCTTCACTGAGCTATATCCGCTACGACCCCAAGGTCTCATTCCCCATGAGCATATATGAAATTAAGATTTTGTGGCCCCTTCCAACTGTGCAGCATGATTCACTGATGTGCAATCTCTTGAATGTGCAGTCTGCCAGTCTCAAGGTGGCTTCTGCTTACGGCTGCCCACATAGGCTGGATTTCTGTGTTTTTTTATTGTTTTAAGTCATTTTTATTTGGTTTCACAAATACGAAGTTATAAACAAATAGAAAATGAAAAACATATCCATGTAAAGAGATTCCTTCAAATCTCCAGGCTTCCTCCCACCCCTCCATGAAATTCCCTTTTAAACATTCCTGAATATTCTTCCATACTCCGATTTTTATATCAAACCATATTATCCATGATAATAGTCACACTACAAGTGAGATCAAAATCCTGCTAATGTTTCCATCTGCTTACAGTGGTCTCCTAAATAACTTACACATTTTCCCATTCTTTTATAAAGTTATTCTCTTGATTTCCAAGTTTTCCCGTCAGTTTTGCCATCTCTGCATAATCCATCAGCTTGGTTTGCCACTCCTCTCTGGTAGGGACTTTGTCTTCTTTCTATTTAATTTTCTATCCTGCGCCTTTTCTTAAAAGAGCTCAAGGCAGCTCCCCTCTCAACAACCCTGTGAGGGAGGTTAGGCTGGAAGATAGGAAGTAGGCCAGGACCTCTCAGGGAGCTTTGCGGCTGCATGTGGGATTTGAACCTGGGTCTGTGTTCTTGATCCAGAACTCTTCTCACTACTATGTGGCTCGTCTCTGTCCCTGATCCCCAGGTTGAACGTCGAGTCGTGAACCAGCTCGCCGCCGCCTACGAACAGGACCTCCTGCCCCGTGGTTGCACCTTGCGGATCACGGTGGACGACTCAGACAAGCGGCCCCTGAAAGCCAAGGGCAGCTCGTCCCCCGCGGAGGGCCAGAGGAAGGGCCCCACGCTGCGGCTGGAGATAGTTGAGAAGGACAGCAAAAGCCGGAAGCTGGACATTCAGGCCCCGTTGGCTCCCGACGAGATGTCCTATACTTTATAGGCCCGCGGGCTGCCCCCTGCGGAGCTTCAGGTTGTGTGGTCAGTAATAAAACAATCATGAGATGTAGACGGAGGAGTAAGGAAGGTGGTTTGGGGAACCCGGGTTTCTCTGGAGATCAGAGCTTAGCTGGGAGAGAGATAAAGAGAGATCCATATAGCTCAAATCACTGCTACAGCCTTGTTGAGACAGGGCTACCCTGTGCAAAATCGATGGGCGGGTTCAGCCTGCTGCCCTGCAGAGCTGTTTGCGAGGGGGAGAGGTTTGTGCTTTGGGCGGGGCAGGGTTTCTCAGGGCAAATAAGCACGAACTTCCTTGTTCCGAGCAAGCTGCTGTGCCTGCCTCCCTCCAGCCCCAAAAGTGATGCTGCAGAATGTGTGGGGTGCTGATTCAGGTCTCAGAAAGTGACTTTTCCAGACGCTCACCAAGGTTATGCCTCTGCGAAAGTGCTGGGTGTGGCCTTTTCCAGCCACCTGGGCGCCAACCAGATCTCTTAAGTTATTGCAATAAATGTAGATGGATACCAAATGAGCTCCTCTCTTCGTCTGTTCATCTCGGGCATTTAGGTGGCGGCGGTGGGGGAACCTCTTGCACATGCTCGGCTGAAATGCATGGAAGCTGTGCAGGTGGACAGTTTGTAGAATCCTAGAAAAGGCCTCCTAGGGGTCATCTAGTCCAACCCCCTGCAATGCAGGAATCACATCTAAAGAATCACTGACACACGGGCATCCAACCTTTGCTTAAAAACTACCAAAAAAAGGAGAGTCCATCACTTTCCAAGGGAGTCTGTTCCACCATCGAGCCGCTCGTACTGGTAGAAAGTTCTTCCTGATGTTTAGTTGGAGTCTCCTTTCTTGAATCCATTGGTTCGAGTCCTGCCTCCAGTGCAGGAGAAAACAAGCTTGCTCCATCCTCCATGTTGGCAGTCCTTCAGAGATTCAAAGATGGCTGTCATATCACCTCCCAGTCTTCTCTCCTGCAGGCTAAACATCCCCAGCTCCCTCAACCATTCCTCATAAGGCTTGGTTTCCAGACCCTCGGCCATCTCAGTCACCCTCCTCTTGCAACATCCTTCTTAAACTGTGGTGCCCAGAACCGGACACAGTTCTCCAGCTTGGGGGGGTCTGACCAACAGAGTTCTGTTGCGTTGCCGTTTGTGCAGAAGAACATCCTGCTGAATTATGCCTTTTGCCTTTTCTCCCTTAAGAGTCTGCCTGCATCACTATTCCTTGTTACGGTGGTGGGGCAGTTCTGTTCTCTGGCTTACGCTTCTGTTCTCTGCCTGCCAAGGGGCCGGTGGCTCCCATGGCGAGGAAGCTGGAGCTCACCAAAGCCAAGAAACATGCCCAAAACATCACGATGGGGCGCAGCTCTCCAAAGCCACAAGACTGAGGGCGTCTTTTTTGCCCTTCCCAAACATGTGCTTCCTCCTCCTCCTCCTGCTCTTCGTGGGATTGTTTGCTGCTCTGAAATTGATTTAGTTTCCTAAAACAGTAGGAAATATTGTACACCCTGCCATGGTTTAAAGCGGGGAGGAGCAAAGTTTGAGAGGAAGCGGGAGCCAGTGGCCAGGAATTAGCTATGGCCCTTAGGGTCCCTTCCAATGCTACCGTTCTTTGATTCAAACTGCAGAGCGTTTGGTGGCATAGTTAGTTCCTCTTTACCGAAACAAGAACATAAGACGAGCCTGGCTACTGGATCAGACCCAGCTTCTAGCTCTCACAGCAGCCAAACAGATGCCGCCTTGAGAGAAACCTGCAAACAGGACCTGAGCGCAACAGCAGCACTCCTTGCCTGTGGACCCCACCCTAAGTGGTATTCAGAGGCTTTGCCTCCCCCAGCAGTGGAGGCAGAACATAGCCATCCTGGCTGGTAGCCATTGAGAGCCCTCTGGCCCAGGAGTTTGTCTAATCCTCTTGTAAAGCCATCCATTTTGGTAGGCATCACTGCATTTTGTTGGAGCAATCTCCATAACTTAACTATGCACTGTGCGAAGAACTACTTGTTTTTGTCCGTTTTGCCTGTTCCAACATTCAAGCATCGTTTAATGGCCTCTCTGGGCTCTAATATTAAGAGAGAGGGAGGAAAACGCCTCTCCACGCCATGTGCAATCTTGCAGACCTCGATCGTTTCCCTGTTTCCCCTTAAGTGCCTTTTCCCCTCATAGGAAAAGCCTTTCCTCGTGGGGAGTTCGCTCCTGATCATTTCTGTTGCCCTTCTCTGAACCTTTTCCAACTCTGCACTATCCTTTCAGAGGTGTGGCGACCAGAACTTCACACTGTATCCCAAGTACGACCTCCCCATAGATTTGTACAATGCCGATACTGTCATTTGTTTTCGCTCCCCAGCCGCAGACGATGCTCCCTGGGGGTGGGCCCAGGGCCCAGCTGTGGACCGTGCCAGCTTTTGCACAAGAAGCTGGCGATGCAAAGATGCCACGGGTGCAGATTGATCGATTGATCGCCAGTGAGCATATATATAACTCTGATAAGCATGCAGAGCTCCAGCCCCATTGATTGAGTTTGCCTCGAGGTTTGGCTGCTAATCTAATTACAGCCGGAGGATTGAGAACAGGAACCAGGGTAGGAATACCTTTATTATGACGATGATGATGATGATGATTTATCAGTTTTAGCACTCCAAAAGTGTTCTGCATTTCTTATTTATTTCGTGGAGCAACCGTAGCTCGCAGGGCTGAGAATCAGCCTCATTAAGCTGAGCGGAAGGATAACAGATTTGTCAGCCTTGTCAGCGATTTCATTCGCAGCCGGGGAAAAGTGGGGAGATGAGAGTTTGCTTTTTGGACCTTGCTTTGCAGAGAGTGTGGCTCTCGGGGGTGGGGTGGGGTGGGGTGGTCTTGCACCCAGACTTCCTGGTGTGGCTCCCCCACAGCCTTTGGCTCCCTGGGACAGGTTCTCAAAGGAACCTTTTGAGTACATTGGCTTGCAAATGTTCTCTCAAAACATACCTCTGCACTCAGAGCAATGAGGAGAAGTCAACCTCTGCCCCATTTCCACGCTTCTCCGCATTGCAGGGGGTTGGACGTGGGGGGGGGGCAGTGGGTTGCCTCCCCACAGCAGTGGGCAACTTGGCTCCCTGTTGTGTGAATCATCCTGAGCTCTTTGCAAGCCACGTTGGCAGCATTCCTGTTCTCTGCATAGGGCACCCACTCACCTGAGCCACGTTGGACAAACAAGACATCAGGACATAAGCAGAGCTTGCTGGATCAGGCCAATGACCCATCTAGTCCAGCATCCTGTTCTCACAGTGGCAGAACAGTTGCAAGGATAGGTTCTGCAGAACACTACCCAGATACTTCCTTTTTGTGGCCAACAGAGACTATAGCAAAGAGGCCAAATTTGCTAAGCATGTTCAAATTATTCAGCTTGCAGAATCAGCCTTTTCTTGGTGCAGAATTTGGAAGCATCCAGAGCAGGCTTCCTCAACCTCAGCCCTCCACATGTTTTGAGACTACAATTCCCATCATCCCTGACCACTGGTCCTGCTAGCTAGGGATCATGGGAGTTGTAGGCCAAAAACATCTGGAGGGCCGATGTTGAGGAGCCTGATCCAGAGCCTCGTGCTTCTGATCACAGCTCTCCCTCCTTAAGGTTTAAAAGCAACAGACTTCATGCCTTCAGCCTCTCCTCTCCCCGCCCTAGTCCTTCCATTCCCTGCACCTTGGACTTGTAAACCCACCTGGAAGCACTTTGGTTTTTGAACTGCACCTTAACACGGCTTTGATTAATAAAATTACATTTCGTAAGAATGCCACAAATGCACTCATTCTTGGTGCTTCAGTTCCTGGGTCCCATCTCTTATTGGAGTACGATTCTGCGTCTATTTATAAAATTTATACACTTGATTTTGAAAACCCTCAAAGCGGTTTATGAAAAAGATGAAGCAATAAACATTATCAATAAGAAGAATCGGCAACAATAATTTTAAGACTTTTGAAAAGTTAAATAACAGTACTGTAGACCAGAAACAGATTAAAACGTGCATCAACTTTCAGAACATCTGGGTAGGCTTGTCTAAATAATGTTTTTGGCAGAATGTTCTTGGTTTGAACCTCGTGGACCAGATGGGAAATGGACACAAGGCAGAAGATTCCTCTCTGGTGCTCCGAAGCAACAAGGACCTCTGTGGCCTCATCCTGCTGTCCATAGGCGCCGACTCCATGGGGCTTGAGGGGGCCCGAGCCCCCTCAAAAATTCGTTTGGGGGGGCTCCGCCCCCCCAATAATCTCCGGCGCCCCTCCAGCAGAGCGCCATCGTCGCCCCTCCCCCAGCCCAAAATGCACAGGGAGGGGCGGGCTGCATGCCTCCTGCCCTCCCTCCCGAGCAAAAGCTCCACCCAATTTCCTTTGGAGCTGATTAATAGGCGCAGCACGCTCTCCCCTATTCGCTCACGAGGAGGCGGCGCCACTTTATTTGCATATTCATGAGCTTATTTATTATTCATGAGCTTTCCCGGGCCCCCCCAATATTTTTTATAAGTCCGCGTCCCTGCTGCTGTCTGCTGTGATGAGGAGGCTCAAGCGTTCAAAGCTTTGAGCCTTGCATTCCCTCCTATCTTGCAATTCTCACCTTAGAGGAGACAGAGCAGCCTCCTTTCCAACCCAGCGGTTCCCAAACTTTTGGGGGGCACCCCCTCCCCTCTCTGTTCCATAAACTTCTCCCCAGCACCCCCTAACCTATTCAAAACAGCGGGTTGCATGACCCACTAAGGAAGATAAGAACCCAACAAAATTCAAAATGGGAACAATTAAATTGCAGGTGTATTCAAAATCCAATTGAAATTATTTTAATTAACTCGACAAAAGGGATGAACTTCATCCAGCTTTCCAAGGCCTGATAATTGTGTGCACCGCCTGTTCCCCTCTGACTCCCCCCCACCCACCCAAGGGGTGGAGGACAGAATCTGGGCAGGACGTTCTTGCGAGTTGGGCGAGTGTTGCAGAGTTGTGGGTCAGCAGCAGGGAGAGTGAAGGGGAGAGACAGCCCAGGTTCTTAATGTCTCCTCAACAGGTGCTGCTAGTAGTTTTCTGTCTTGGGGTCTTGCACTTTTGGAATGTAGTTCTTGAATTGCATTGTATTGCTTTGTATGGATTATATTCTGTTGAAGTTTCTCAGTTTCATTAAATAAGCTTTTATAAACTGCTTAGAGACTGCCTTAGTATTAAGGAGCATAATAATAATAAATATTTAAATAACTGAACTGTGGAAAATGGGTCTATCCAAAATTTGTGCCTAGCCTCTTATATCACAGCCGCCCCAGAGTGGCTTGCGGATCACTCGCCTGCCATCCAGGAAGGAGGAAGCATGAATGAATGAGAGGATATTGATTGATTGATTGATTGATTGATTGATTGATTGAGTTTATATTCCTCCTTTTTTCCTCCACGGAGCACAGTGAGACATACATGTGTTTTTTTCTCCCAGATCCCTATTTTATCCCCACAAGACCCCTGTGAGGTAGGCAAGGCTTAGAGGCAGTGAATGCCCCCATGGTCACACCCAGTGAGCGGGGGATTTGAACCCTTGTCTCCCAGGCCCTAGTCCGACGCTCTAACTACAGTGGTGCCTTGGTTCTCAAACGCCTTGGTTCCCAAATGCCAAAAACCCGGAAGTAAGTGTTCCGGTTTTCGAATGTTTTTCAGATGCCGAATGTCCGATGTGGCTGTCGGTTATTGTTTCCAGGGCACCTGCACCAATCAGAAGCTGTGTCTTGGTTTTTGAACATTTCAGAAGTCAAATGGACTTCTGGAACGGATTAAGTTTGGCGCTTTTGTTTTTGCTATTTATTTTGCGTTTTTGAGGCTTTTTCGGTTAATTTGTTTCTGTGACTGTGCAGAACCCCCTTCAGCTACTGATTGATTGATTGTGTGACTGCGGAAATGAATAAAAGCCCCCCATCCTAACAATGACTAACATCCGTGCACATAAGAAAAAAACTTAATTTTTAATTTTTATCACCTACTGCCTTATTAAGGGACGCAGGTGGCGCTGTGAGTTAAACCACAGAGCCTAGGACTGCCCGATCTGAAGGTCGGCAGTTCGAATCCCTGTGATGGGGTGAGCTCCTGTTGCTCTGTCCCAGCTCCTGCCAACCTAGCAGTTCTAAAGTACGTCAAAGTGCAAGTAGATAAATGCGGCAGCTAGACTGGTGACTGGGAGCGGCCGCCGAGACCATATAACACCGGTCTTGAAAGACCTACATTGGCTCCCAGTACGTTTCCGAGCACAATTCAAAGTGTTGGTGCTGACCTTTAAAGCCCTAAACGGCCTCTGTGCAGTATATCAGAAGGAGCGTCTCCTCCCCCATCGTTCTGCCCGGACACTGAGGTCCAGCTCCGAGGGCCTTCTGGTGGTTCCCTCACTGCGAGAGGCCAAGTTACAGGAAACAAGGCAGAGGGCCTTCTCGGTAGTGGCGCCCGCCCTGTGGAATGCCCTCCCATCAGATGTCAAAGCGATAAACATCAACCTGACATTCAGAAGACATCTGAAGGCAGCCCTGTTCAGGGAAGTTTTTAATATGTGACATTTTAGTGTATCTTTCACCTTTGTTGGAAGCCGCCCAGAGTGGCTGGGGAAACCCAGCCAGATGGGCGGGGTACAAATAATAAATTTAGTATTATTATTATTATTATTATTATTATTATTATTATTATTATTATTATTATATAGGTACCGCTCCAGCGGGAAGGTAAACGGCATTTCCATGAGCTGCTCTGGTTCGCCAGAAGCGGCTTAGTCATGCTGACCACATGACCCGGAAGCTGTACGCCGGCTCCCTCGGCCAATAAAGCGAGATGAGCGCCGCAACCCCAGAGTCGGCCACGACTGGACCTAATGGTCAGGGGTCCCTTTACCTTTACCTTACTGTTTTATTTATTTTATAGTACAGTACATTGATTAATGCTTTCATTTTATGGATCAATGGTCTCGTTAGTAAAATTCATGTTAAATTGCTGTTTTAGGGGTTTTTTTAAGTCTGGATTGGATTGATTCGTTTTGCATTACTTTCTTTGGGCAAGCGTGCCTTGGTTTTCGAACGCTTTGGTTTGGAACAGACTTCTGGAATGGATTAAGTTTGAGAACCAAGGTACCACTGTACTACACTGTAGCCTTATTGGAGTTCACCAATTGGGTCTGCGTTGCTCCGTGACAGGAGGAAGGAAGTCAAAATGACACCGAGTTGGTTCAAAGAAAGAGTTTATTCTGCTCTCCAGATAGCAGAAGGCACTTGCGTGGTGAGTCCACAGCAAGTCCAAAGAAATGACAAGTTTCATGCAGTATTTATATCCTCCAGGCACCCTCTCCCTCCTCCCCTCAGAGCCCAACCACGTCAGCCTATGTACGCGGGTTGACATCACATATGTTCCTGCTCTGGCACTTTTAACCTTAAAAGGGATTTCCTTCCTGCACTCCTGACCATAAAAGGATATTCCTGTTCCTACTCCTATCTTGGAGCAAGAGGTCACTACTTCCGAGAACATGCTCTGGCGTTAGTCCCAGACTTGGGTCTCTGCATCATTTGTGGTCAGAACATAAGATATGTCTGTGTCTGTTCTACTGGTAGAGTCAAGGCCAGTCTTGCCGTCAAACTGATAAGGGAGAGAGCTGTGTTCTTGTTTTGCATTTGCTCAACGGCTGAAGTTTATGCATTTTAGCTAAGGAGAAATGGGGATTTTGGTGCAGTTTAAAAACTGCCTGCACAGTCAGTTTTTGGGTTTTGGAAACCCATTCCTTCAACACTGCCTGGCATATGTTTGGCTCTCAGCGTTCAGCATCTGAGTGGTGGCACACAGCGCATGGGCCTTCCTCGTATACAGAGATGAACTTCAGCCTGCTAAACACATCTGTGTGTGTGTGTGTGTGTGTGAGTGAGAGAGAGAGAGAGAGAGAGAGAGAGAATATCCAGCTCCCTTCTCCCAAATGAGGGTATAAAAGGTCTTATTGAATTTCCATTGTTTGGGAATCTTGATCATGCACAGTGCGTACTTTGTACAGGGACCTGGCAAATTCAGAGCAACATTGTCAAGCACCCCTTCCCCCCACAGAGAAAAAAGCCCCAGTGCCAGTCACTTTAGCATCATAATTAAAGTGGGGCGCATGCCCTCTCAAAATGAAGCCCCCTTTTGCATGGAAGTTCCCGCCAGCTTGAGCCCACACCGTCCTGATCCGCCCGCCAGCACTACTACCCCAGAGCTCCTGAGTTGGGAAAGGCCCCCCCACCTTTAAAAATCGTGGTTATCTTCAGGGAGTTGGGCTCGATGACTCTTGGGGGCTGCTCCCAGCTCTGCCATTCTGCCATTGTGTCCTGGGCTCATTCCCAATCCTCCTCAGTCCAATCCAGGATTGTTCCTGGCTTGCAAACAAGCCCCGGGTAAGAAGGGGACCCAATCGCTTATCCACAAGGGAAAGGGGCTGAAGCACAACACACGCACCCCGATTTGTTTTAATTGTGTTTAGCTGGGAGGCGGGGGGGGGGAGGAAAGCAGGCCGAGGCGGCGTGCCTTTAAGCAAACTGGCGAGGGTGAAAGGGCTGCCTGTGACAGATCAAATAAATGTGCCATCGCAGTCAAACCAAGGAACAATAAAAACCCAGGCAGAGGCTGGAGGAGAGAAACAGTAGCCTGTGACAGCAGAAATTCAATTACCAGCAGCCTTCAGCCCCGTGCCGGGGACGGTAATTCAATTAGGGCCATGCAGGCTCCCACTACCAGAAGGGGCTGCGGAGCTGAGGGCTGGGGTGGTCCCACGTCGTCCTGGCCTCATCCGCGCCCAGGCGGCTTCATCTGCGTCTAGAGCAAATAATGCCACACTGCCAGGTGGAGGAAGAGGAGGAGGAGGGACTGAGATGGAGCTCAGCAAAGGTTCGGCCAAAGCTTGCATCCTGCAGAGCAAAGCCCCTTGGGTGGAACGTGGGAACGCAAGAGAAGCCGGCTGGATCAGACCAACGGCCCGCCTAGTCTGGCATCCTGTACTCACAGTAGCCAATCAGAGGTCCAGCATGGGAACCCTGCCAGCAGGATCCAATCACAAGGGCCCTCTCCCCTCCTGTAAAATAGCCTGTTGGGTCAGGCCACTGGTTCACTCTGCTCTCACTACGGCCAACCAGTTCCGCCATTATTATTATTATTATTATTATTATTATTATTATTATTATTATTATGCCTTTTTCCCAGATGGGGACTCAAGGCAGACTACAGATTAAAAAGACAGAAACATAGATAAAATTGGAAAAGCTAAAAAGATAGGAAAGATAATATTAGCAAGTAATTGAACACTAAAAGGTAAAGGGACCCCTGACAGTTAAGTCCAGTCGCAGACAACTCTGGGGTTGCAGCGCTCATCTTCCTTAACTGGCCGAGGGAGCCAATGTTTGTCCGCAGACAGTTTTTCCGGGTCATGTGGCCAGCAGGACTTAGCCGCTTCTGGCGAAACCAGAGCAGCACACAGAAATGCCGTTTACCTTCCCGCCGGAGTGGTACCTATTTATCTACTTGCACTTTGATGTGCTTTCGAACTGCTAGGTCGGCAGGAGCAGGGACCGAGCAACGGGAGCTCACTCCATCGCGGGGATTTGAACCACCAACCTTCTGATCGGCAAGCCCTAGGCTCTGTGGTTTAGACCACAGCACCACCCGCGTCCCCTTAATTGAACACTACTGGAATTAAAACTGCATACAGGCAATGGGCATTTCATGTGGGGGTCCAAGCCTGGCCCCTGCACCCGTTGGTGGAGTGCGCATAACGCTCCCTGCCCAATTCTGGTCCCATTCTTCCCTCTTCCTGCTCACGCCTAAATTGTTCATTTCCTGAGTGTGTGTTTGTGTAAAGGGAAACTCACAAGCAGGACCTGAGCTCTAGCCATTGTGGCTAGCAGACACTGAGAGCCCTCTCTTCCTCCATGAATTTCTAATTCTCTTATAAAGCCCATCCAGGTTGGTGGCCATCACTACCTCCTGTGGGCAGGAGTTCCACAGGTTAAATACGTGGTGAGTGAAGAAGGGCCTTATTTGATCTCTCATGAAAGGGTTGTTGTGGCCTCCCTGGATGTCTTAGTCCTGGGACAGAACCAGAAATGGACAGGATAAGCATGCGGGTGTCACCTTGCCGGGTCAGACCGGAAAATCCAATTTAATCCAACAGCCGCCACCTCGCTGTGGATGCCTCTGTGATGTCTGCAAGGAGGACAAAGAGCTCTTCCCTGTTGCTCAGCCCATAGAGACTGGCATTCCATGAAATGGGGCCTCCAGAGCTGGAGGTCCCAGGGTTGGGCCCACAGGGTCCCTTCCAATTTTACAATTCTATGATTCTACGTATTTAAAATTGAGACGGATTGAGCAGAAGCTGAACCAAGCCTGGAAGCATAAACACTCAGCACCTGAGTGTTGGGCCAAAGACTTAATACCCTGGATGGCAAATAATGATCTATATGTGTAAACTAAGATGGAGGTATTAATGCTTACTGTGTTAATGTTTGCTGATAGGTCTTTCTTTTCGTCATGATTCTTTCCTTCCTTCCTTTACTTTCCTTTCTGAAATTTGCAATTTTAAAACCCCCCAATTTTTTAAAAGGCCTGAGAGGTGACGAGTGAAGCCTTCTCTGTTATGGCCCCTACCCTTTAGATATTGCTTCCCTGCCCCCCCCCCCCTTTTTCTCCTGGGCTGTTTCTGTCCTTGC